>NC_133659.1:95861429-96025233 GCF_037893015.1 Macrotis lagotis
AGGGGAGTAAAAAAATAGTCACAATATACTACATGTTCCTTCCTAGTCAGTTTCTTATCACTTTTCTACTGACAATCAAAAACTTGTTCACTGTTCTAAGAGAAAATTCACATTTTTAAAAACTGTTTTAGGAGACAAAGGAGTTAACCCTGTAAATACTCAGTGGTCTATATGGAATTTGTCTTGTTGGTTTGATAAAGTTTCCCCTCTCACTAGAAGACTTTCCTGGGATGGCCTGGCTTTTGAACCAGAAAGCTTAGCTTGAGATGCTATTTGATTGGTTGGAGTTTTAAGGACATTTTGAATCATTAATTATTATGTTCACTTCTATCATAATTATCTCATTGTGGTTACACTGCACAGCTAAACAGCTAATTTTATTTCTGTAATACAAAGAATAATGCCATTGCCATGAGACCCATTTCCTTCTATGATTTTCCTCACAAATATGCAATGCATCCCTGTAAATGAGTAGGTACATATTTTGAAGGATTGAAATCCCAGAGAGTGGGCTAATGTTGAAATTAAAAGAAAGAATTTTTTTAGACCAGTGTCTACTATTGTTAGTAATAGTTCATTTGAGCAGCAAAACTGGGCTTTGTACAATTCAAGAAAACAGAAAAGGGCATTTCCCAACAGTTGAGTCATGACCTTGTTTTATGCACATAAGGTTTTATCCTGCCAGAAAGGCAAGCATTACCATATATGCATTATCCTTTTTATAGGTGTTGCAATGCTGCCAAGTACTTTACAGTCCTTTTTTATTAGTTGGATCTCTCAACAATCCTGAGGTATAGATTAGCAGGTAATATAACTATCATGCATGGATGATGCAGGAAGCAAACTCTCTGGGGACTCTTTATCCTAAAAATACATGGATAGAAGAATGTACTTTTCCTTATTATCCCAAAGCAACAGGAAATGGAATCAAGGCAACAATGAGGGCCTTGTCACTTTTTAAGAGATCTTTCTTATAGATCATATAAATATCACACATTTTTTTCAAATTAAGTAACAAGTTCTAACGTGGGCCTATATTACATTCAGTCTTCTTTACTCCCATATGTAATCTCTATCCCAATTTGCTTTTTAAATACTGAAATTTTATTCACATTTATTTAATAATATATTTTTATCTTGCTCCAAAACTACCTTTTTTTCCAACCCTGCTCTCCCTTCAATATTTTCTAGTGGATAGAGCGATAGAAATGGAGTCAGAAATACCTGAGTTTTAATCCTGATTCTGATACATTCTATGCAATTAAGTCATTCTTTTGCTGAAGATCATTATTGATCTTAGAGATCAAATTTTATTATTTATAGAAAGAAAAAAGCAGGATAAAATTATTATTGTTCTCAAGGATAACTCCTTTGCCCCTCCTGGAGGACTTTAACATCTATTTCCTTCAGAATACTATTCTTGCCCCTAACACATTTCTCTCTTTCCATAAAATATAAAAGTTAACTTTGTTAAAACTGGTTTAATCCTTTGGTGAAACTCAACTTCTTTACCTGTTGACCTAAGATAACATTTAAGATTAGTCTCATTAAAGATCATATCTAATAATTTCTTCCTTTATTGATACAACTACTTTTATTATGGCTTAAAGATAAAAGAAAGTTCTGAAGCTGAGTGAGACTAGTTAGTATCAGTATTTATCTATATGTACATGGATGAACTCAGAGTAGAAATCAGCTTTCTACTTTAAAAAACAGAGCAATTTGGATGAAAGCATCATTTTTCTATTTATATTTGCAACAAAAACTAAAAATGAAAGGTTTGTGTGGTTTCAGGAGGCTAAGTATTTTCCTTTTCAGAGTTTATCATTCTTATGTTTTCAATTTGCTTTCTTTCAAGTCCTAGTTAAAATCCTACCTTCCTAATCCCACTTATTGATTATCTGTTTTGATTTCCTCCAATTTATCTTGAATATATCTTGCTTGTATATCATTTTTAGATGTTTTCTCCTCTATTAGACTGTGAACTCCTTAAGAGCAGGGAATTTTTCTTTTTTATCTCCTTTCTTTGAATCCCCAGCATTTATCACAGTGCTTAAAAAATATTTGCTGTCTTGACTTAATTGATAAACATTTAATATTCTATCCAACTTTTAAAATGCCCTTTCCTGACTTTAATTTTAGTGTTATTAATTTGAAATTGCATTAATTGAGGTTTTTAAAATTTTATTAAAAAATTAATGAAATTTATGCATTTAAAAAACTGAAAAGTAAAAGTTCAAATTTTTCCCCTTGGAAATGGAGGACAATGGAGAGTGAGATAGAAGGTAAGTTGTATGCTTATCCCAAATACATGTGCTAAGGGAAAGGATGTTTGTCTAAAAAAAAACTATTCAAATTTCTAGACCATTCTAGTGACTTGGCACCATTTGCAAGATTCTACATCAATCCCCCCTTCACACTGCTTCAAGGCTTATCTTCCTGTAAGAGGTCCCACTTATCCTCTTTGGCATCAAACTACAGTATAAATCCATTTTGCAGCTCGCACTGAAACTTTTTCCAACTTCTGTAAGTCTCTTTGGCTTCAGACATTCAAAAACCCTACTCTCTCCCCTAATTTTTCTCTAATATATATCACCTAAAATTGGATCACTAATTGTCTGGTTCTACCATTTAGTAAAGTTTAGGAGTATCTCACCCATTGTTTCAAGCTAACTTTATTTCTGTAAAGGTTATTGCCTTTAATATAAGTCACCATTTAACAATCACACATACTTCCTCTTCACCTATAGCACACATAGCTTTTTGTACCTCTTCTTACATTTTCACATTTTACCCCATTTTATAGTTAATTCTGTGCATGTTATCTCAAAATTGGACCAGTAGAAAATCATATATCTAACTGAGAGCAGGCAATGCATACCAAAAGCAAACATAAACCCTCCTGAGAAAGAGAGACAAAATCTCTTACATCTTATAACTTATATCTTACATCTTGTTCAGTTGTTTTTCAGTTGTGTCCAACTCTTTGTGATCCCTTTTGGGGTTTTCTTGGCAGAGACACTGAAGTAGTTTTCCATTTCCTTTTCCAGCTCATTTTATAAGTGAGAAAAGTGAGCTAAACAGGGTTAAGTGACTTCCCCGAGGTCGCACAGCTAGGAAGTGGATGGGATTGGAATTGAACTCAGCAAGATAATTCCTCCTGACTTCAGATGCAGCACTCTCCACTGTACCACACCACCTAGCTTCAAGGTAATGCAACATGGTAAGAGGTAAGAGAACAGAGATTTTGCTTTTTTTCCTGTTTGTTTTTCTAGAAGGTAACAAATATACTAATGCCTTGGGAGGACTTTGAGAGGAAGACTGGTTGTCCTGTATACCATATAGGCCAAGGAAGCTATGAGCACATAACCATCTCTGTCTATTTATTTCTTACCAAATTCCTGCTTAATATTAGACAATTATTTCAAAGTAGACACGGCTATGTATCATGAGTTTTGGAGATTTAGAGATTCCCTACAAAATCCCACCAGTGACAAGAATTGGCAACATAGTCCTCAGGAGCCAGTAGCAATGACTTCTGAAGCAATAGGGACAAAGACAAAGGAAGCCTGTCCCCAAAGAGGGAAACAGTTACCAAGGACAGATTTGGCATATGAAACTCCCTATAGGAGAGAGAGATGCTGGCTGCAATTTCAACAGAGGCATAGACCCTTTGAGCCTAGCTAGTCTGTCTACCTTTAAAGAAAATACTTAAAAGTACTTACTGCAGGCAGGTAGTTTGACCAGCACAGATAAGAAAAAACTATACTTGAATTCAGAAGACCTCAATTCAAATTTAGCCTTAGATACTGATTCTGGGGAAACACTTAAATCCCTATCTCTTCCTAAGGTTTCCAGGGGAAACTTTAATTCCTGACAGGAGATGAAGCAAGAGATTAGGGGCAAAGACTGCTCTTTTAAATATTGTTAGTCTAAGAAATATAATTTTTAGGTTCAAAATAATCTCCAAATGCTATTTTTAATGGTGAAATACCCCAAACTCTTTATCCAAAGCATGACCCCCCTTCCCACCAAATGTCAGTTCCTCAATACACACATAGCAAAGAAATCTATTTATTCAATGAGATAAAAAAACAGAAATCAAAAAAAGTGTATACATATATACATACATATACATATACACATATACATACATATACATATACACATACATATACATAGTTATGTGGGTATATATGAAAATATACATTAGACAATCCAGATTGAAGGACTTCTTCAACTTGGAGCAAAGTATTTCATGAGACTTGACTAAGAAAAAGTGTCTCAGATCATCCCCAAAGAAAATTTCCCAACATCTCTAGTGTAGTAAACTGAGAATAGAAACATGATCAAAATTCCATATGTTGACTTCTTCATGGTCCTGAAAAACATTTGAAATCCCATGCATTTTTTTTTTTTGCTTCTGGAAGCTAGAAAAGAGTGAAGTGAATCCCTCTTCCTCCCCATTCTTACCAACTTCACCCCTCAAAATGGGGTATTGATTTCAACCAATGAAGTGAGAGTCCCATACCAGTGGGCTTTGGGTTTCAGATAACATTCATAGCCAGTTGGAAGTGTGATCCAATGGGAGTAATTGTCTCATATATATCATTTCCTCTAAAGAATTTACTATACAAATAGCTCAAGTACTAACAATTGAACTCCACTTACAACATTGTATCCTCTAAAATCCTTTGTTTCAGTTCCCTTTACTCATTGTAACAAACCCTGCACATGAATCTCTATATATAGTCTACACAATCATCCCTTTCTAAAATGTAAGTACTTTAAGATTTCATAATCCTAGTCCATTTCCATCACTAATTTTTTTTTACTTTAAATTACCAAATTAATTCAGAAATCATCTATGAGGAAATATCAGAGTGTGGGTTTGGGAAAATATTGGAGAAGCAAGAATACATGTACTATAACCTGAGAACATGAAACAAGAAAGATTTCTGATTGAAATAAGGAGGTTACTACTCTTACTGCCTGCTTCCAGACAAGTTTTCTATATCAAAACAACAAAGATGATAATTCACAATATTTCTGTGTTGCAGATTATTTGTTCAACTCTGTTTATGTATGACTTTTTTTTCCATTCCTCCTTCTTCCCTACTTTTCCTATCCATTGTTTTCCCAAGCCTCTTCCCTTTGTCATGCATTCTCCAAAGTCCTTCACTTTTACCAGTTAGCCTTCTCTCCTCCATTACCAAGAATATCAAGATCAAGATTTTGTGGTAGGAAATATGTCAACATCCCTTCTTTTCTACCTCAAACTTTTCTCAATTTCCCTAGCAACTTACCAAAAAAAAAATTATCTTCCTTTTCAAAACCTTCCAACCATTTTCTCCAACCTTTTCTAGACATCAATCTTTTTTTTTTAGCCCTACTGGAATATTCAATACTTCTTTCTCCCTCTGTTCCTTTCCTTATGCACACAAATATATTCAGGCTGCAGGTCTTCTCTACCCTAAAACTATTTTCAAACCAGTTATTCCTTCATTATGATATAGTGGATAAAGCATTGAACTTGGAGTCAGAAATATTTGAGTTTTAATCCTGGTTCTAATACTTACTGTGACTAAATCATTCTTTGAATTCAAATTTCATAATCTGTAAAATGAGAATAATTATTCCTATGGTACCCTTATAAAAAAAACAGCAGTGAGGTTCAAATGACTATATATATATATATATGTATATATATATATATATATACATATATATATATATATATATCTATGGAATTTTTCAAATCTTAAAACAATAGATTAATGTTGGCTATTATTTAAATGGGTTTTTTCAAATTAACAAGCCTTCATTCCCCACCCCCGATCTCCTCCTACCTTCAACGTTAGAAGGAAAAAAAAAAAGAAAAAATACTGTGTAATGACAAGCAAAATTATTTCTATGTTCGTTATATTCAAAAATGTATGCCTCAGGGAGGTTAGGTGGCGCAGTGGATAAAGCACCGGTCCTGGAGTCAGGAGTACCTGGGTTCAAATCCGGTCTCAAACACTTAATAATTACCCAGCTGTGTGGCCTTGGGCAAGCCACTTAACCCCGTTTGCCTTGCAAAAACCTAAAAAAAAAAATCTCCAATGAATTTTTATGTTGCTAGGAAAAGATACAAGCAAAATACTATTCCTAGGATCTAAAGTATTCTATAATCTGGTCCTCACCTTTTTTCATATTATTTCCCTTCAACTATTTTTTCTTTATATTCAAATTGGCCTTCTATTTACTACCCATATATGATATTTCATCTCTTACCTCTCATCACCATATCTTTGACCAAGTGGTACCCTTTCCCTATATTATGTGATCTATGTTCACCCCATCTCTTGTTGTTCTTGGATTTGAAGTGTCATATACTTTCCAAGATCTTTTTCCAGAGCCCATTTCTTAGAGTTCTCTTCCTCCATGAAGTACTTTATATTTACTTTGTAAAAATATTTTTTGTGGCTCTTTGTAACCCCATTTAAGGATTTCTTGGCAGAGACATTGAAGTGGTTTGTCATTTCTTTCTTGAGCTCATTTTACATATGAGAAAACTGAGGTAAACAAAGTTAAATGACTTGCCCAGGATCACATAACTAGTAAATGTCTGAGTTCAGATTTGAACTCATTAAGATGAGTCTTCTTCTTTCCAGGACTGCTGCTCTATTGTCTGTGCCACCTACCTGCCCTATTTTTTTTGTTATGGGAGATAATGTTACATAGGGGAAGTAGTTATAGAGTAAAGGAAACTGTACATCAGATCCTGAACACATACTAACTATTCAAATCACTTAACCTCTTAGTGTCCCAAGCAATGCCTGATATATATTAAGTATTACATACATTTTTTTTGATTCACTGACTGATTAAAAGATGCCTCAGTGGAGGGAGTTTCCTCACTAGGAAAATTACAAACTTGCATTAACAAGAAGAAAAGAAAAGGAAACACTTTATATTTACTTATGTCTTTATGTGAAGCATTCCCCAGGAGGATGTTCATTCTTCGAGATCAGGTACTGCTGGATTTTTATCTTTGTAACTCTAGTGGGGACTTTTGTTTGTGAAAGTGTTGAATTCTAAAAAATTTTTGAAAGTATTTTTATTAACTCTTGTTAGCTATTTTTAATCCTTGATCCTAAGATCTCCATCCTGTTTTAAAATGCTATCTTCCCTAACAGTTCTTTGTTTCCCATATCCATCCTTCTCTGAATCCCTTGGGCTTTCATTCAGCTGCAGTAATGAAAATACCATCTGTCCTTCTAAGGTCTTCAGATTTTTGTTTAGAACTTCATAATCCTTAGCAATACTGTCCAGTTTCTTCTACTAGTAGTTTGTTACCATATGAAATACTAAGAGAAAAAAGCAGGTAGGTTTGACAAATTTCAGATATGTGCTTCCAAAAGTTAGCAAACTTTTTTTTAGGTTTTTTTGCAAGGCAAATGGGGTTAAGTGGCTTGCCCAAGGCCACACAGCTGGGTAATTAGTAAGTGTCTGAGACTGGATTTGAACCCAGGTACTCCTGACTCCAAGGCCAGTGCTTTATCCACTATGCCACCTAGCTGCCCCCATTAGCAAACTTTTATACTATAGACAACCACCATTACTCATTTTTTCTTCTTCTGTTTTTAGGCTATCTCTCTTCTGAGCTAGACCTAACTCAAGTCACTCCTCTGGTAGTCTAGTTTCTATATTGGAACAAAATGAGATAATCATAGATCCTTCAACAGTTAACAAAAGGAAATTTACTTAGCCAGAACAAGAGAATGATATTCAACTAGGATATAGTTGGAGAACTCCTTGATGTGATTCAGCTGAGTGAAGTTTTCTGAACATTATAAAGCCTTTCCCCAAACCCTGGGATTTATTTTATGACTCTTTTGTACTCAAGAGATGAGGTAGAAACATTGATAGTCTTAGCCCTTAGTCCTCTGAGGAACCAAGTCTCAATACCATTTAAGGGAAAAAACCCCCTAATTTTCATGATGGGGAGGAGTTAATATACCATTTCCACCACAACCACAAACCCCATAGTGTCTGTGGATCTACTTCTTCCATCAAAAAAGTCATTCAGCATGAACTTGTTAGACAGTTCTGATATCTCAGGAACTGTGAAAACTGCTAGCGATGTAAAAAAGAAAGCAAAAAAATGAGATTTTTCCAGAAAGAGCAAATATTCAAATGGGGGGAGAAAACATGCAAATAACTAGAAACATACACTAAATATATATGTATATATTTATATACATACACATACACATTATTCATAACAAATGGAAAGTAATATGAGAGGATGAGGTACCAGCAGCAGAAGTGGGAAGATTTGGGAAAATTCTCCTGTTGAAAGTGGGATTTGAACTGAATCTTAAAGAAAAGCAAAAAAACCAAAGAAGTGGAGATGATGGGGTAGAGTGCAAAAGATAGGGAGAGAGCCAATACAGAAGTCCAAAAAATGTAGAGGGAGTATCCTATTTGAGGAAAAATACAGTCTGACATAGCTGGATCCTCAATGCATGTAAGTAAAGTATAAGAAGACTAGAAAGGGAAGAAGGGATAAGATTATAAAGAGCTTTAAATACCAAACAAAGAAATGATTATTTTTTATTCTGGAGGTAATAAAGAACCATTAGAGCTCATTAAACTAGGGGGTTATGTGGTTAGAATAAAATAAATCACCTAGGCAACTGAATAGAAGATGAATTGGAGTAGGAAGAGACTTGAGGCAGTGACTAGTTAAAAAGCAATAGTCCAGGAAAGAGGTATTGAAAATCTTAACTAAGTTGGGACTGCATAAGTTGAGACAAAGGGGAGATATATGAGTGATTTGGTAAAAGTAGGAAGAACAAGACTTGGCAATTAATAAAGGAAAAATCTAGGTTGCAAACCTGGGTAACTGGGGGGATACTGGTACCCTTGACAGTGATAGGAAAAGTTAGGATAAGGAAATGGTTAAAGGATGGAAAAAATAATGTGTTCTATTTTAAATCTGTTGAGTCTGACGTATCTAATGGACATATAGTTCAAGATGTCCAAGAGTCATATGGCAAAATGTGACTGTTAACTCAAGGGATAATTATCTACACAGATTGTAGTTGACCTCAGGAGATTGGTGAGTATCAAGAGATATGGAAAGGAAGGAAGGAAACAAGAATTTATTAATCATTTATTATGTTCTAAATACTGTCCTAAGCCTTTTTACAAATTTATATAACATTTGATCCTCACAAAAATCATGGTAGATATGTACTATTATCATCCTCATTTTATAGAAGAGGAAACTGAAGCAGACAGAGGTTATATGACTTGCCTGAGGTCAACCACCTAGTATCTGAGGCCAAAATTGAACTCAGATCTTCTGAGCTCTAGGTCTACTGCTCTATTCATGTTGCTATCTAACTGCCACTAGAAAAAAAAAGAACCCAGAACAGATTCCTGTAATATACTCAAGATTATTAGGCATTATATAGTTGAATACCCAGCAGAGCAGACTGAAAAAGAACAGACAGGAGAAAAAGCACAAGTGTTTCCTAAGAACTCAAGAAACTACTTCTAAGATGATCGCCTCTCCACATAGGAAATTCCTTATCCCTATTAAATTATTAAAGTCCTTCAGAGTTCTTTCTCTCTATTCTATTCTTTTATCCTTCATCCTACATATGTAGGTGAAAATATACATCCTCAGACTCTTCATTAACCATTTTAATGCTGTATCTCACCACCACCTTTCACATACACCCTGAACTACTTGCTCTTTCATTAACCTCCAAACCACTATTCATGCTAAGAAGAAATGGTAGACACAAAAGAAATTTAAGATGTGAACCCTCATCTCAAAGACAATCTTCTGAGTAATATAAAACTAAGATGCACCAAGTGTACATCTGCAAGACTTTGGGCAAAAATCACAACTTCCTTGATCCTCAGTTTTCTGGCATTAAGTAGTTGGCTTCAAATAACATCTGAGATCTCTTCCATTTCTAGCTCTTTGATTATATGAATGAAAGAATTAGATGCTAAATTATAGTCCTAACTATCAGAGTCATTGTGGTCCAAGAGAGTCAGAGTAGGAGAATGTGATCTGGACTTTGAAGGATGGGTAGGCTCTATATAGTTATAGGAGAAGGAGAAGACAACATTCCAGACATGGTAAAATTGCATGAGAAAAGATATGAAGGCCAAGATGAACATGTGAAAATATGGGAGACACAGATGAGATCTGCTAATTAGGGGGGTAAGAGTGGAAAATTAGGGTAGCTAGCTAGGGGTTTCAGGGCTAAATCTTTTAAGGCCTTAAAAGAGACATAGAATGTTTTAGACTTGATGCTGTAGGTAATAGAGAGCTATTGCAGGTCTTAAGGAGAATATATGATGAGAGCATTGTTTTAGTAGGAAATTTATAATCCTTTCCTAAAGGCAGTGGTGTGATGGATAGAATGCTGATATTGGAGCCAGGAAGACCTAGGTTCAAGACCTACTCTGGCAGTGTTGTATGTGGTGAATCATTTAGCTTTTACATGTCTTGAGCATCTTCCTACCAATTATTTACCAAGTCATGAATTAGTTGCAATTGACAAAATCACTAAGCCTTCCCCAGGTGCTATACTTAGCAATTAATAAATTAGCAAGTATTTATTAAAGATCTAGTCTTAGGTGGGTAAATATTAAATACTCAATACTGGGATTCAAGGACAAAACTGAAATTGTCTTCCCTCAAGGTGCTTACATTCCATAATTGAGATAACATGTACCAATATAAATATATACAAAATATATACAGTGCCCTGGATTCTCCACATAGCTGTAGGAGCCTATATAAACATATATTCAACAAAATTTGATAATTAGGTCATAATGATATAAAAATAACATTTATCATTTTACCTCTTTTCAGTTTGTTTAACATTGGATTTCATGGAAATAAACTGAAAGACAAAAGAAAAAAAGGATCCTTAAGGATCTTTTAGGCCCTTAACAGTAGCAAGCATGAGAAAGGACCATGGTCAACTAAGCAACAGGTTGTGTGGTAACTTTCAATACCTTGAAAGAGTAGTAAGAGCAGGGACAGGTGTGATCAAGTCTTTTATTGTATGGGGATTAATTTAGGTCACAAATGTTCCTGTGCCTGGAGCAGGTGTGCTGGGGATGTATTAATTGACTGATTAAATCAACTTGTAGAAATTTAGACTGCTGTTTGGCTTCTTGCTGTCGTTAGAACACAAATAAGATGTTTAAAAGGGGAAAATATTGTTGCATTAGTTAAGGGCTTAATAATTTCAGAGATCCCTCCTTTTATGTACCTTGCCAACAAAAAACTACTTGGCAGTGATGAAATAATGAATTATATGTTAACCATACCATATTCCTTCTTTAGTTCAGTAATTCAATTCACCAAACATTTATTAAGACCCTCCTGAAGGCCTCTGCACATAGCACCCCAGTAGCAAATGCTAGGTAAGAGAGAAAGTTTAGATAACATAGAGATTGTAGCAGTCTAGAAGGGAGTGTCACATGTACACAAATAACTGTAATGCAAAATTATAAATTGTAAGTGGAGTAAAGATGTGCAAAGATAAAGCTTCATGGAGGAACTCATAATTTAAGTTAAATGTGCTTGGTTTAAGTTACAAAGGGTTAGGCATTAAACCTAATAAGGTAAACATGGGCAGGTATAGCATTTTAAGAAGAAGGAATAGTGAGAGCAAAGACATAGAAGCCAGATTTATTTAATATCTACTTTGTATAAATAACTTCATAAATACTATGGTGGAGTGAGGAGGTGGAGATTTCATAGAAGATAAAAGCATGGTCCCTACACTTGTGGAATTTTAAATCTCATGGGGAAGATCATATATACATATACATATATATATATATATTACAAATAATTATAAAGCAAGGTATAATATGAAAGTACAATGAGAAAAACTGGAAAAATAACCTCAAACTGGAGGGACCTCAGAAGACATCAGATATTAGTCAGACCTTAAAAGGATGTGTAGGAATTAGACATATATCTCTGAGCAGGAGGGAAGACAAAGACATTCCAGGACCATAGTACTCAATAAATTCTTGCTGATCAATTCAATTTACTTCATAACTATCAGTTTCCTGCCATGTACCAGATCATGTGTTGGTCAGTGCTTATTTTAAGAATCTCATATAAATAAGAGAAACACAAAGTAAGACAAAATCATTTGATCTACTCCAGGATGAGTACCCTTCAGCATTCACCAAAAGGAGTTGAAATTTTTCTTCAAAGGATGTATTTCACTCTTTGTCTAGTATTACTTGAAGGCTACCTAGATAACCTCACTTATTATAAAATCTTATTTTATAGATGTTTAGATCAATTTATACAAATGGAATTTGAGATTAAGAAAAACAGACAAACAAACAAAAAGGAACAATCCTAAATGCTTAAGCATTGAATTCAAGTTTAAAGGGGATTTTTCATAGAGAAACTGAAAGCTTACACATTAGAAATTCTCTGGATATTTTAAGTGAAGGTTCAAGTAATAAAATGTTTAATAAATGTTTTTATATTATTGTAATGATATCTAGGTGGGATAGGGCAGTTTAATTTCACAAGTGTATAAGATAACCCACCTCTATATCTTTCAAAAGTCTGTGACTCTATTTTACCCAAATTTGCTAATTTAATCTTTTGTTTTCGATTCCTTTTTCTTTCTGATTTCAAAACCATTTCCTGATGCCTTAATGGGGAACAAATCACTAAGTGCAAGTATAGTTTAAACTCTTTTTTTAAAAAAGAAAATAGTTCAACTTTCATTGAAAATATCTTCTGTATATTTCCATGAGGTAAAGAATCTCAAGGTTTCCACCACCATAGATCACTTCAAAAGTGCTCTTTAACTATCATAGTTGGCTCTTCCATCTGATGAATTATTTCACAGTAGATGATGAAAACTCAAGAACTGTCATCAGCATTTTCTATGTTAACTGGTGGGGATTCCTCCTGTCCATCCCAATGCTTGTCTGTCTCCTTTCAAACTGCTGTTAATAAAATTGAGACTCCTGTCACATGGTTATCTGAACTTGAAACAGTCATTGCTTCATATTTCCTCACTAATGGTCACAAATCCCACTAAAACAATTTACTGAAGTACTGGTAGGATTTATACTTGTTATTCTAGAAATTTTTACAAAAATTCTTAATGAAATTTTTACCCGCCCCCCCTTCAAAAATGCAGTAATGCATTTTTTTTGGGGGGGGCAGGTGTCTTCATGATTCTTCAGGCAAAATAAAATCAAAATCTTCATCTGCTATTAAGTATGCTCCTCAAAAAAAACCTGTCTTCAATATTTTCTTCCCTGAGTTACAGTCTAGACCTACTGTTCTCCCCTACAGCAAAACAGCAAGGATACAACAAACAGAATCTCTCACCATGAGCTTACTCTAGCCAGTCAATCAATTAACACATCCCTAACACACCTGTTACCTACAGTGCTAAGAATCTAAATTTCAAAGTCCTGCCTAATATACTCCTCTATTAGACAGCTTCTATGCAGCTAGTCTGGGGCAACATCTGTTCATAAATTGACAAGCTAAGTACCACTTTCTTCCTACTACCAGGTAAGTAAATTGTACATAAAAAAAATCAGACACCTTATACGTCTCTGTAAAGCTTTCTTAAAATAACCATTTGAGGACAGAGACACAAAGGCAAGTGCAATGTATATCGAAATTATCATAACCACTTTTGTAGTATCGAAGAACTGGAAACAAAGGGAATTCCACATTCCTTATCAACTGTGGAATGGTTGAATAAACTTTGGTACATATACATAGATTTACAGATTTAGAACTGCAAAAATGTTAGAGGTTCTTTAATCTAATACTTCATTTTACAGATAGGAAACTGAAGCCTATTGCAGCTAAGTGTCAGAATTAAGAAGTATTGTAGTCAGGAATTGAATCTAAACTTCTGATTCTAAACTTACCCATGCTAGAATAGAGTAGAACAGAAATTCACCTCCCACAATGTAAGTGAAGGTTTAAAAAGAAACTGAACTCTGAGTCTGAAAAACTAAAAATAATCCTGAAGAATAGAAAATGAAGCATTGCCCTCTCTTCCTTGCAAAGAAAGTACTGCTTAGGGTAGAATGTCAAATATACTTTCAGATGAAGTCATCTGATTGGAATTTTTGCTTAACTATTTCTTTGTTTCAAGGGTTTGTTCAATATCTAGGTGGGAGGGGAGAGTATTCAAAGAATTGTGATACAAAAACAAAAAGCATTGATAATTATTTCTTCCCATATGCTGCTACTGTGCATTGTATAGGAATATTTGCTGCTGGATCTTAATAATGCCTCATGAATTTCTGGTAGAAATTCAAAACAAATAAGTAATTAAAAATCATAACAAAGAGTAACTTAGACAACAAATAAGTAATATTTTTTAAAAAGTGAATATGGAAGGTTGCTTTAAAATATACCAAAATTGTACTTAAAATTAGTCCAGCTTAACACTGTCATTCCTTCCCCTTTCTGTAATGTTAGTTATTTGATTTAAAGCAAAATACATCATCCTATATGTATAAGACTCAAACTGATATAAACTAAATCTACATTTTATCATTTATGGCAACCCATCTTGATGTAGTTATTCAACAGCTTTGGCAACTAGCAGGTTTAGCCTGAACTCTTAAGTCTCTGAAAGGTTTTGGAGATGGCCAAAACTTGACATAAATATAAATGATTACACTATTTGTACTATCTGCCTCATAAGCTGCTATAGGAAAAACACTGAAAACTGCAAAGTGCTTTAGAAATGTCTGGTATTATTATTATATATTATTATTGTTGTTGTTATTGTTATTATAATAATAATTATTATTATATGTATAGTGGGGAAGTATATTAGGAAGCTTAATTAATTTATTTCCCCATATGGAAGAATATGAGAAGTCTATTCTGTAATGTGACTTGGAAATGTTTTGGAAAGATTGTGAAGAATGTGCAAACATTCTTTAACTGGTCCTAGCCTGTGAACAACTGACTGGAGCTGCAGCACAGGAACTAGGGGCACCCTTAAAAAAAAAACTTTAGTCAGCTTTGGCTTGGTTTGACTCAGATGATGACTTCAAGTAAGAGACAAGGATGTAAGATAAGAAACCATAGATCAGCCTTCCTTCCTCTAAGGCCAACACGTATCTTCATGAAATTAAGCCAAAGTTCCTCTGCCTCAATGATTATTCTTGTCTGTTTTAGAGGAAGTATATTAATCTAGAGACTCTGAACTTAAGAATTTCTAAAAGAGTCCTCCAGGAAACCAAGGGTCTGAGAGTCCGAGTCCTTGCCAAGTTTTGCAGCCATCTGGAAAAGGAAATTGCAAGTCACTCCATTATCTTTATTTGTTTTTTTTTTTTAGGCTTTTGCAAGGCAAAGGAGGTTAAGTGGCTTGCCCAAGGCCACACAGCTAGGTAATTATTAAGTGTCTGAGACCAGATTTGAACCCAGGTACTCCTGACTCCAGGGCCAGTGCTTTATCCACTGCACCGCCTAGCCACTCCTACTCCATTATCTTTATCAAGAAAACTCTGAATTGGGGTCATGAAGACTCTGACATGACTGAAACAACTGAATAAGAAGAACAAGGATGGTTTCATTGCCTAGAGGTATAAGGAGTGACCTTCAAGACCCAGCCATTGTAGCTGAGGCAAGAACTTATCTGGTAATCATGACATCTATGGACATGGAAGCAATGTTACATAGAGACTATGTTAAATCTACTTATTCTCCCCAAAGACAAAGGTAGTGAGACTGTATTTATGAGATTGTAAGAGAAACATTTGTATTTTTGTTTCACTATATCTTCAAAATAAAAATCCCTTTGTAAAAAGGTTAATTAATGCTAAGTGGTTAAATGAACTGGACAATAATCACTGGTGGCTATGAATGTAAGGGAGGGGATGGGTAGTAGCAAAACACAACAGGTGGGGGCTTAAGCTAATAACATTAGAGAACAGGTGCCCAATCCTTTAGGGTACCCCCTAGACCTTGAAAAAGATATGCAGCAGTCTGATTTTGGGCTAGTGAGTTCAGAGCATATTCTCTACATTTGTATATCACTTTCAAATTGGAAAGCATTATTTTAATGTGAACTGTTTTTAGAAGGGATATGCTACAAAAGAAAGAGTGTAGGATTTGGAATTAGAGACTTGGGTTCAAATATTGACTCTATGACTTTTTTTGTATGCCCCTGAACAAGTTATTTCACCTCTCAGACCCTCTTTTCCCTCATCTGCAAAGATCACTCACTCAATCAATCAATCAACATTTATTAAGCACCTAATATGTGCCAACTAGTATGCTAAGCACTGAATATATATAACAAGAGGCAATAAGACAGTCCCTGCCCCCAAGGAGCTTACAATCTATTGGGGAAGGTAAATGATAAAAATCCCTTTCAGTTCTAAATCTATGAACCTAATAAAATATAACAAAATAGACAGATGTAAGATCTGTAGGGCTCTCTCATTGCCTCCTCCAGATCCCTAAGTGGAGTGGGGGTGGGGGGATTCTATGTCTTCCATGACCTTCCATAATACTGAATAAGGACAGTATTCTACATACAGCAAGCAGTGCTCAATGAATTTTGCTACCTGGTCTAAAATTTGGTCGTTTTAATTGACTTGGTCTTTGGAAGGCTTATGAGTATTAGGGATGGGGAGAAGTATAGAATCAAATAACAAGCAATTATTAAGGGCTTAGTGTGTATCAGGAGCTCTGCTAAGCAATGAGGATATAAGAGAAATATAGGGACAGTTTCCATCCTCAGGAACTTTAAGTAATAAAATGTGCGTGAATTGGCACATTACAGAAATATTCATAGATGAAAATTAATCTTAAAGGGAATGGTACTAGCAGCTGGGGGGACCAGGAAAGGCATCCTTTGCAGGTGGCATTTAAGTTGGACCTTGAAGGAAACCAGGAATTCCAAGGGATTAAGGTGAGGAGGAAGAGCATTGCAGACAGGAAGGATAGTTGGTACAAAAGCACCAAGATGGGATATGGCATCTTGTGGGTAAGGAACAGCAAGTAAGCCAGCCCAATTTATAAAAAGAATACACAGAGGAAAATAATGTGTAAATAGACTGGAAAAAATAAGAAAAGGTCGGGTTGTGAAGAGTTTCAAATGACAAATATGGCTGTTTCTATTTGATTCTGCAGGTAATGGGCGTCCATTGGAGTTTACTAAATAGGGGGCCAAGAGAACTGAGTGAGTAAGGGGACAATGTAATCACTTACTATTTCAGAAAATCACTTTGGTAGCTGAGTGGGAGAAGAAAGGGTCTTGAAGCAATTAGAAGGCTTTTGTAATAGTCCAAGTGTGAAGTTATAAGGGCTTGAACTAGAGTAGAGGTTGAATGGTTAGAAGGGACTTAAGGAAAAACGTGGAGAAAGAAATGACATTTGGCCACTGATTAGAGTATGAAGTGAGAATGAAGAGTCTAAGATGACACTTAGATTTCCTGCCTGGATAACTGAAAGGGGAGTGATTTTTCCAGTTAAAGAAAAAAAGACTTCATTAAATTTCTAAACTGCCAGCTTTTTCTGTCCCCAAGGCAAACAAAGGTCTTAAGAAATAAAGGCTTCCTGGCCCTATTCCAGACTACAACTGTCCCTAGGGCCTACGCAGCATCAAGCGACCCAGAAAGTTTTCATGTTCAATATTATGAGAACCTAAAAGTTCAGGTAGACTTGTTACCCAAGTAGACCCTCTTAATGTTGATGGCACGGATGAGGGGAAATCACACAAAAGAAGACAAAGAAGGTGGAATTTACATATATGAAAGAACTAGCAAAGGAAAAAGATAAGAAAATATAAGAAGAAATAATAGTCAAAGGAAGTATATCAGTATACTCATTCTACTTTAAAAAGCCACTCAAGGGGCAGCTAGGTGGCCTAGTGGATAGAGCACTGGCCTTGGAGTCAGGAAGACCTGAGTTCAAATCTTACCTCAGACACTTAATAACTACCTAGCTGTGTGACCTTGGGGAAGTCGCTTAACCCCATTGCCTTATTTAAAAAAAGACAAAAAAACACTCAAAGTAATAAATACATGTACTTAGTTATGTAGGGTAATAATTAACTAGAGTTGCACAAATTATTTTTAGAGATATTTGTTTTGTATGGGTATCTGTCATCTTCCTCTCTAGATTTAAACTTAATAAGACAGATAGGTGGTGTAATGGTAAAAATGACCCAGAATCAGGGGCAGCTAGGTGGCGTAGTGGATAAAGCACCGGCCTTGGAGTCAGGAGTACCTGGGTTCAAATCCAGTCTCAGACATGTAATAATTACCTAGCTGTGTGGCCTTGGGCAAGCCACTTAACCCCATTTGCCTTGCAAAAAAAAAAACCTAAAAAAAATGATCCAGAATCAGAATGACTTAAGACCTCAGACACCTACTAGCTATGTGACCCTAGACAATTCACTTAGCCTCTATTTGCCTCAGTTTCCTCATCAGCAAAATGGTGCTAATAATAGCATTTACCTCCTAAGTTATTGTAAAGATCAAATGAGATATTGCTTATAAAGGGTTTAGCATAGTGATAGGCACATAAGTGCTATATAAATGCTATCTATTTATTAGAATTTACATTAGTATTTAAATTTCCTCAATATAAAAATCATATCTATAGTTCTTTTCATCTGATAGAACTGTTCAAAAATTTTTACCAATCAAAACATTGAATTGATCTGAGCTTTATAGCGAGTTTTTACAGAAACACTTAGATATTTTTTTGTTTGAAGTTCCTCTTCCCTCACTCAGTTCTTTTTCCAAAGGGCCAGGACTTGTTTTACTTTTTTCAGGATCAATCAAAAATGATTATTATTATCTTTCAATATATTGGGTATTATCTTGCTAGTACTCAAGAAGTGAGTAAGAAACCACCAAATGGTACTAGGGATACTCTTTCAAGTCACAATAATCCACTACCATGGTCATAGAGCTGAGTGGAACCTCTAGTACAACTTTCAGATTACAGAATTTTAAGTTACCTATGCAAAGTTAAAAGCAGAGAAACTAGATTTCTGGCCTCCGGTTTCCCAACCAAGAGTTCTTCCCAAGGCCATGTTTGTTTCCACATTTAAATGATGCAAGCCCTTGACAATAATACCCTCTTGGTGGTTACAGTTCTTTTACTCCCTTCTCAAATTACCTTGTTTTTACCTTATTTGTGCACATATTGGACCTACCCAATAGAATGGAAGATTATTGATGGCAGAACTACATTTAATTTTGTCTTTGTCTCACCAAAACCTTGGTCAGAGTAGATGCTCAATAATTGTTGAATACCAATAACAGTTTTTAATACATATGCTTCTTTTAGGGGAGCATATTACAAGAGAAGTAGAATTAGACTAAAGAGTTTGAAATGATGGGATTCAATTCCTAGAACATTTTCTGGGTGATCTTAGAAAAAGGACTTCTAAGTGTTAGATGCCTCATCTGTAAAACAAGGAGGGTAATAATTTACTTCATATAGTATATTATGAGAATGAAATGCTTTCAATATATGAAAATACTTTGTAATATTACAGAAGCATGGCTATTAATTTTTAGCTTAATTGTGCTATTGGGACAATACATTAACTTAATTAAATAATCAAATAAAGAATTAGCTTAATTAAAATAAGGTAGTATAGTGTGATAGAAAGAAAAGGGTCAAGTTGCCTAGTCAGTCAGTCAATAAACCTTTATTAAAGGGACTTTGCTAAGCTCTAGGAGACAAATGAAGGGAAAAAATCATCCCTGGTCTCAAGGAGCTTACAGTCTAATAGGGGAGACAAATATTAAATTGATTAGCTACATGCAGTATGTATGGAAGGTAAATCAGAAGAGAAATCAGTAGGAATTAGGTGAACCCACAGAAAGCCATCCTACAGAAAAATGATATACAAATGCAGTATTTGGATGAATGTAGCATCTAAGGGCCTGGGTTCCAATCACAGCTCTGCTACTTCTTATATGACTTTGGACAAATCCTTATCTTTTCTAGGCCTCAGTTTTCTCAGCTGTAAAAATGGGAGTTGAATAAAATGATTTCTAAAGTTCTCTTGTTCTAGCTCCTGAAACTATGTCTCCTGTAGAAACTATCCATTTTTTTTTACTCTAGCATGTGCTATTGTATATTTAATTTTGTAAGTCAGCCCTTAGGAAAGCTGTTGAATGATGAAATATAAATAAATATGAATATATGCTTACACATATGCAGGGGAAAACTAGAAAATATATAATGTCATTTATGTTTGACTATGTGCTATTTTTTATTCAGCATTAGGACTAGCCTTAGCCTATAGATGTTTAGGGAAGGAGCAGGGGAAGAGAAGGGGAGAGGTCACTTGGACAATTTTACTCCCTTTTGACAGCACACTCCTAATTTTGTCCTCTCCATCTAACTAATTCTGTCATGTTTGTGCCCAATATTCAAAGAGAGACAAAGATAATTAAGACACAATCCCTGCCTTTAGAGTCTATTAGAAGAGATAAAATCAGGTACACAGATAATGCTCATCCAAAACAGAATAGCTCAGGCACAAACACCAAGCTATTGCTTTGAAAGCTCCCAGGAGGGTGGAGATCACTTCCAACAGGGTGCTGGGGTTTGATACTGATCTGCCCTGAATCTTATTCCCTCAGGACCAGGCTTTTTATTCTTTCTAAAGAGACAATTAACTATTTCAACAAACTAATCAGAATTGATAGTCTAGACTTCTCCCTTTGCCAAGGAAGAAGTCTAGGCTAGGGGAACCTCCCCTCTCCTCCAGGCAAGATCATCCTAAGGTTTAAAAAAATGGTTCAAAATGTCTGCTTCAGGTAACAAATATGCTTTTAACAGTGATGCTCTGTTCTGTCATATTCATTAATTCTCACAATTGCCCATCCTCTGGCTCTTGAATTCCGAATTCCATGTTTTGTTTATGCTATTCTCTCCCACTGGAATTTTCCTATGCTTTCTGAAAATACAAAAAACAACAACAGAATATTTTCTTCAAGATCTTATTCAACTCATCTCCTCTCAGAAGTCTTTCTTAGCCATTATAATATACTTTCTCTCCCATTTTTTTCTCCCCTCCATAAACTCCTGTCATCTTTTTTTATATAACTAGTTATGACACTACTGGGTAAAGCCCTTACTTTATTGTCTTGTTTTCATTATCTTCCCCCTAATTTTTTTTTGCTTAATATAAGAAAATCAATTTAATAGTAGGAATTTTAGGTGAAGTAGTGGGCAATAAGACAGGACATTTTCAGGGCAGGAAAAGCCAAGCATCAAAATAAAGAATGGAAAAACCACCCAGTTTGATTACTCATAAAACTATTGATCTGGAAGCCCATTTATATAACATTTTCTTTAGTCATTCTGACTTTGCTCTTGTCAAATGATTATATAGTAAATGTAATTTTCTTTAAGTTAAAAATTAGACTTTCAATTTACTTTGTAATTCCACATATCTAGTATGGTATTCTTTATACAGTATGCACTCAAATGACATTGAGCAGCAAGAGAAATTGGGAGACTATGGGTCTCAAACTTTCCCTTTTAAACCATGTTGAACTCATATTTTCAAAAAAAATTATCAATATGTTTTTTATTGATTGAAATCACAAATGAGGTTCATTTTATATGTAATAAAAATATTTTATTGATACATATTAAAATATTGTTCCCTGATAGATAACCCATGTCCACTGAACCCTTTTTAAAAAAAAGAAAAACAACTAAAACCACTCAACAGAGCATTTGTGTCTGACAATACATGTGACAATCTGAACTCTCTTTAATTAGGCAGAAGCTTACATTATCATACTCCAAGACCTTTTCTGCTTATTATAAATCATCTTTATTTAGCTGCCTATTAGTGTTGCTTTCATTTACATTATTGTAGTCATTATATATGTATTTATTTATTATTCTCCTGATTATTCTGCTTACTTCAGTCTGCATCAAAGCAAAACAAATCTTGTTTCCTAAATTTCTTATGTTTGTTTCTTATTCCATTTTATATGTATATATGTGTGTGTGTGTGTATGTGTGTGTGTAAAAATATTTCAAAATATGTTCTGATATTCTCCAATTTCTGAGAATTTACTTCATTTCCAATTTTTCCTACCCAAAAAGCATTGAAATGAATTTTCTGTAATGTGTGAAACTTTTCTGTAAATTTTTTTTGTATCTTTGGGGCTATATGCAAAGTAATGAGATTGATAGTTCAAACAGTTTGACTAGTTTGATAATTTCCCTTATAGAATTCAAATTATTTTGGGCAACTAGTTGGTGAAGTGAATAGAGCATCTGTCCTGGAGTCAAGAGGACCTGAGTTCAAAACTGATATCAGATATTTATTAATCACTTAATTATGTGATCTTGGGCAAGTCACTTAACTCCATTGCCTTGCAAGCTCCTCCCCCCAAAAAGAATGCAGATTATTTTCTAGACTGATTAGATTAATTCATAACTTTTAGTTGTAGTAATGTACTTGTTTTGCAAAAGCCTTTCCAACATAGATTATTTCTGAATTTCTTTCATCAAAAACTTTTATTAAATACCAACTAAATACCAGAAACCGTATTAAGTAATGGGGATTTAAATACAAGTGAAATGAAAGCTACGTTTTGTCCTCAAGGAGTGTACAGTTTAATGAGAGAAAATACATAAAAGGAGAGTGTAAAAGGGGAGAAGTAGTCATTTAAGAGTATTATGGCAAAGTCAGGAGAATAAGAGAACTGGGTGATCTAGAGCTCTATTCCTAAAATGGAGATGTTGGGAAGAATTTGTCAATGGAAGATGAAAATTGCAGGATCAGAGTCAGGAGGCAGCTGAGACATAGTAGTTAGATCGAAATAATTTTTTTCAACATCTTTGCTGATTGGAAGGATGTAAGGTGAAATCACAGAGTAGTAATTTGGATTTTTTTTTCTATTGGTGATTTGGAGTAGTGATTAAAAAACCAATTTTTATATAGTTGCCATTTGATTGCATTTTATCTTTTAGAGTCTGTGTTCACAACCTTTGTTCCCATAGAAAAATTTTAAAAACTGAAAATTAGAGCATCTCCAACTTCCAGGTGAACAATTCCACCTAGATTTCTGATAAAAATCTCTTTTCCAACATAACTCAAACTGAACTCATAGCTTTCCAAATAAATCTGCCTCTCTCCTTTGAGATTTTGATTTTGTTGTGGGAATATCACCTCAAATTTATAATCTTAGAATCATAGTCATTTTTTTCTCTTTCATCCCCTCCCTTACCTCCCTCACCATACACAATCAGTTATTAATTACTATCAATTCTCCATCTGATGGGCAACCTCTCAATTTCCAATTCTTTTCCACCATAAGAAAAACTGCTTTAAATATTTTTGTGCATAAAAGTAATTTTCCTTTTTCTTTGGTCTTTTTGGGGATACATACTTGGAGGTGGTATTGCTGGGTTAAAGGGTATGCACAGGTTTATAACTCTTAGAGCATAGTTACAAATTGCTCTTCAGAATGATTGTATTGTCACAACTCTATCAACAACACATTAATGTCCCAATTTTTCCACATCCCCATCAACATTCATTATTTTCCTTTTCAATTATATTAATCCATCCAATAGTTGTGAGGTGATACCTCAGAGTTGTTTTAATTTGTATCTTTCTGATCATAGTTATTTAATTCTTTTTTATCTAGAGAGATTTGACTTCTGAAAACTGCCTAAACTAAACAAGAAATCGCTTTAATTTCATCCTCATTGTTGGTAAATTCATCTTTTTTTTTCATTTGTGATACTAGCAAAGTGGTTTTCTTCTTTCTTTTTTCTAATAAAATGAATGAGTGCTTTTTCTATTTTATGTTTATTTTTCATAAAACCTAGTGGTTTTACTTATTAGTAAGTTCCCAGTTTTACTTCTTAGTCCAGTGGGGTTTTTTTGTTTTTAGTTTCATTAATTTCTTCTTTGATTTTTCAGAATTCCCAATTTGATGTTTAATTGAGGATTTTTAATTTGTTCTTTTTCTAGTTTTTTAAATTGCATATACAATTCATTGATCTTTATCCTATGGGTATATCCTATTAGTATAAACTTTTTAGAGATATAAAATTTTCCCTAAATTTTGGCTGCATCCCATAAATTATGATATGTTGTCTCATCATTCTTCTTAATGAAATTATTGATTATTTCTATGATTTGTTCTCTGAACCATGTATTTTAAATGATTAGATTATGGTTTTTAAATAATTTTTATAAAATCTTATTGCATCACAATCTGGGAAAATGCATTTAATATTTCTCCTTTTTTTTATCTGAATGAAAGGTCCTTATGCCCTTTATGTATGGTCAATTTTGTGTAGGTGTCATATAACACTTAGAAAAAGGTATATTTTTTTCTGTCCCCTTTCAATTTTCTCCAGAGGTCTATCATATCGTTTCCAAAACTCTATTTACCTTTCTAATTTCTCTCTTATTTATTTTGGGTTATATTCATCTAGTTCATAGAGGGGAAAATTGAAGTCCCCCACTAGTGTAGATATACTTGCTATTTCCTCCTATAACTTATTTAGATTTTTCTTTAAAATTTTGGAAAATATATGTTTAGTATTGATATCACTTTATTGTCTATGATACCTTTTAGTGAGATTTAGTTTCTTTTTTAACTTCTTAAATTAGATCTATTTTCACTTTTGCTTTATGAGATCATGATTGTTTACCCCTACTTTTCACCCTTCAATTTTAGCATAATAGGTTCTGTTCCATATTCTTACCTTTAATTTATGTATATTTCTCTGCTATAAGTTTGTTTCTTGTAAACAACATATTGGTGGATTATTGTTTTTTGATCCATTCTGCTGTCTACTTCTGTTTCAAGGGTGAATTCATTTCATTCACATTCAGTTTTGATTATTAATTCTATTTCCTTCTATTATCCCTGTTTATCCTTCACTCTTTTTCTCTCTCCTCTTTCACCCTTTCTCTCCTCTCCTTTTGCTTGTGACCACTGCCTCCCCCAATCCAACCTCCTTTCTATAACCACTCCTTCTATTAACCTCCTCCTCTCCTACTTCCTTTCAGGGCAAGATAAATGTCTATATCAAACTGAGCATATGTTATTCCTTTTTAGAGTCAATTCCAATGAAAGTAAGGTTTGATATTTCCAGCTACCCCAAGCCCCCATCATCTCCTTTATTGTAAGAGCTTTTTCTTTTGTTTCTCTTTGATTGGAGGTAAATTACCCCATTATAATTCTCCTTTCTCCCTCTCTCAATGTGCTCTTTTTTCCCTCTGCCTATGTATATTCTTTCTAATGGCCTTAATAACTCTAAAGTTCTTAGGAATTATAAATATCATCTTTCCATGTTGAAATGCAAACAGTTTGCTTATTCAATCACTTATGATTTCTCTTTCCAGTTTACCTTTTTATGCTTCTCTTCAGTCCTATATTTCAAAGTCAGATTTTCTATTCAACTCTGGTCTTTTCATTAGGAATGCTTGAAAGTCATCTAATTCATTAAATCTATCAATTATGTTTCAAGAAATTATCAAGGAAAACCACCTTGACTCTTGTTCTAGAATATCAGGGTGTTTTGCTTTGATAATTTCTTGAAAGATAATGTATAGGTTTTTTCTAAAAAAAATCATGTCTTTCACATAGTTCAATAACTCTTAAATGATCTCTCCTGAATCTGTTTTCCAGGTCAGTTATTTTTAAATGAGATTAGTTTACATTTTCTTTTAATTTTTCATTATTTGGATTTTGTTTTATTATTTCTTGGTGTCCTATGGAGTCATTAGCTTTCATTTGACCAGTTCTAATTTTTAAGGAATTATACTCATATCTCAGTAGTAATCAGCTTCATATTTTCTCAAATCTGGTACTTGTTGCATTTTAATGAAAGCAAATATTGTAACACTTGGTTCTTGCTCAGGACTCAACACATTTACTAGAACTTGCAGGAATCACGACACTGCCCCCCAAGAAAAAATGCTTCATCAATCATTGATTGTTCATCACTCAGCACCCTTCTCTTGCGATGAAACAGAGGCCAGCACAGTAGTCTCACAGTAGTTTTGTTGATACTCATTATTTGTTTGATATATCATTTTGGTACTCATCATGAGTTTCAGAATGAATTAACAAGTACCAAGGTACCACTGTATTTCCTTCAGTGAGCTTTTGTATCTCCTTTTCCATTTGGTCAGTTCTGCTTTTTAGAGTTCTTCTCTTCAGTGGATTTTTTTTGGTTATTTGGTCAATTCTGGGTTTTAAGGTGTTATTTTTTTCATTATTTATTTGTGTTTCTTTTATCAAATTGCTGACTTCTTTTTCATAATTTTATTGCATCACCCTCATATCTTTTTCCCAGTTTTCATTCTACCTCTCTTATTTGATATTTCATTTTTTTTACAGGTTTGTGTATAGTTTTTGACTTTATTGTCTTTGCATTTATATTTTGATCTTCCCTGTCACCTTAGAAATGTATTATGGTCAGGTTATTTTTTGCTTGTTTGTTCATTTTTAGAGTTTATTTCTTGACTTTTAACTTCAAGTTAAAGTTGGGCTCCCAATGCCCCCATAGCTTATGTAGCCAGTCATTCCTATGGCCTACTTCCAGGTCACTACTATGTACATTGAGCTCTAGTCTGGACCACCACCCTAATATAACAGACATTTCCTTCCAACCTCTGAAGTTGTCTTGGGCTGGAAAACTGTTTCACCCTGACCTTTTGTTGATACTGCTTTTCTATAATTTGATCTGAATTGTCATTTTCAGGTTGCTTGGAGGGGAATTTGGGAGAGCTCAAGGGAGTCTCTGCCTTTACTCAGTCATCTTGGCTCTGTCCTCTTTATATCTTTCAAAGTATAATCATCTCCTATGATTTTGCTTTATATATGTTGTACTGTTTTTGGAGAAGAACTTTGAAGACAACATTTGCTGGTCTAAACCTAACGCTATTCTATTGTGCCCAAACAATAAACACAGTGGTATCTTGTTTGCTTTACAACTTTCAGTTAATTGTGTTCAGAGTAGGTGTAGTGTTCTAATAAACAATATACTCATTCTACATACTTTGATTTTCTAAACATTCTTGTCCACTCTGCACACAGAACAACATATTTTTATTAACATTTTTAAAAAACCTCATTTGTTGAATCCTTGTTACACTTTATAAATTACCTCATAGTCCCTAAAGAGGATTTACTTTCCAAGAGATTAAATCCTACACAAAACAGCAGATTCAGATAATCCCCACCCAGATGCTACCATGTGCTGCTGTGTGGTTTGGGACTGAGCCCAGGGCACTATGGCCATATTCCAATGTTGGTAAGTACATTCTGCCAACCAAAAATTTCCCTTGGACTTTTAGTTTGTTCAAGTATCTTTATTTCTGATCCTAATCCATTTCTGGACTGGGCTAATGGAGACTATTTCTGCTAAGTGGAATGCTAATAGCATATCAATGAAAAGCAATTTAAAAGTGTCAGACAAAATCCCTGTTTAAAGGAGAATATTAGCATCTCTTCTAGTTTCACTTCTTGTGCTTTGCTCATTGAGCTTGTCATCCAAAAGGGTTTTGGGGAAGTTTAAACAAAAAAAAACTGAAACAATCTCATACCTATTATTATAATTAAAATCAAGTTCTTGATTCTATACAATGATTTTATGCAATGAATGCAAATTTAATTCCATTTAATCTCTTTGTTTTTATTTCACTGATTCATTTATCCAGTTTTAAGAGGAATTTATGAAAAAGGAAGAAGTTAAGCAGCTATTGATTCCTCTCTGTCACCCAAAACCACTGGTTTCTTCCCACTTTTAAGGCTCGAAAGCACTAAGTTGCTCCTTACAGCAAAGAGATTGCTCTAATAATTGAGTCTGAGTAACTAAATATAGATCAAAGATTTAGGTCTGAAAAGGACCCTAAAAAATCATCCCATCTAATCTCTTCATGTCATAGATGAGGAAACTGAGTATCAGATAGGGTGACATGGTCATATAAGTAGCAGAGCTACTTTACCATGAGGTCTTTTGATTCCAAAATCATAGCTCTTTGTATTAATCAGACATATCTAGGAGAAAGAGAAATAAGATTATAGCAAACACACAATATACATGTTAACACATACATATGCATTCACAGAGAAAGAGAGACATACTGAAACACTCACATTAGTTTAAGGTTTAAAAAATAATTATGTTTTTCATTTGATCCTCACAACAACTCAGGGAGGTGGAAGGGTTTATTATCCTCCTTTTTATAAATAAAGAAAATAAGGCAGACTCATATTAAATGGTCACAGAAATCATAAATGTCTGAGTCAGCATTTGAACTCAGGTGTTTGGATTTTCAAGTTCATTGTTTTATCCAGTGTGCCATCTGTCTAAATAAACCTAACTAGCTAATAATATAAGGAATATGTATGAAGTTAAAATTTGAGGAAGAAGTTTAAAATTGAGTTGCAAGTATATAAACTGGGGTCTGGTACAGCCAGCTTGGACATGTTCAAATATTTTTAAATTTTCAGTGTGAGCATTTACACCTCAAAAATACACAAACATTACAGATTAAGCCTACTTTATTGTTTTGCTGATTGTCTAGACTTAAGGAAGGGCTGGAGAAATGCAGATTAAACCTAAAAGTGTGTTCTATTTTTTTCTCTCCAGGGAGCTGGCTGGTAAACATTTATTATAATACTTTTTGTGTCATAGATTCCTTCAACAACCTGATGTAGTCTATTGTTCTCTCCTCAGAATGTTTGTAAATGCATAAAATAAAATACATGGGATTACTAAGGATACCAATTATGTTAAAATAAATATGTAATTGTTCTAACTACTCAAAAAAGATCAGAAAACATTATGTTGGAAAACATAAGTTCTGACCCAGGGCCTATAAAGGCCATTATAATCTTAACACTAAAACTTAACACTTCTATTATAAGACCCTAAATGATTTAAATGTGTTACTTTTACAACTCAAAATATGGCTTATATAACATAATAAAATACATTTACATTTCTTACTACTGCGTGGTAAACTCCATGTGTTATATATGTTTTAACCAGGAGTCTACTTGTTTACTTGTTCCCTGTTTTTTTTTTCATAAATTTTCATTTAATAGTATGTGTCAGAGAAAGTTGCCTAAGGGATTCTATAGATATGTCTTAGAAAGCAATCTGACTCACAAGAGATTCTGTGATCTGCCCAGGGTTATACAGTGAAAATTGGAGAAGAAATCTGAATCTAGGACTTTGTAACTCCAAGGACTTTATCATTCATTATTGCTTCTATGCCTACATCCAGAAAGGAAAATTTGGTAGTAAGAGATGCAGATAAAGAATAAATTCTATTTTATTTGATCAGAAGGGCATATTTAGATTAATGAATAGAGTTGATATTGGGAGAAGGGAAACTGGGCAGTGGGAATCCTGAAAAAATATACTGACAGCAATAAGTTCTAAACAATCCATGTTAGTTTAAATTTTCATTGCCCTTTGATTTCTCAAAGTCTCTGTCACCTGTAAATTTGAGGTAGTTGCAACCAAATGACCTCTGAGGTCTAGCTTTAAATCTATAATAGTTTGATGACCAATAAGATAGCCAAAATGAGTCCAAAGTAGAAATTATTAATTGTCCCTTGAACACTGGCTCCTCTGTTGTTCCTCACACATCATCCATCTCCCATCTCTGGGCAATTTCAGTGACTGTGTCTGGAATATTCTCTCTACTCAACTCAACTGCCTGGTTTCTCCAACAATTTTCAAATCTCAAGTAAAGTCCCAATTTCCATTTGTAATCTGTAAATATGTATAATTTAAAAAATAAAATACAACAAAAGAAAGAATTGTCTGAGTCACTGGTTAAATATAAATCACTTGCCCAAGGTAATACACCCATTATTTATCAGACAGGACCTTGAGTCCTGAACTATCTACAACTACCATTCTCTCATCTTATTCTTATCTTTCCTCTTTCATGCCTCCTACCCTCCAGAGCTAAAGCCTATGAGTCAAACAATCTGTTCATGACTATATTGCTGACCCACTATTTCTCCCCCAGGAAGCTCCTTTCAATGCAAGTGTTTCTTCATCCATAAAATTGCACACTAACACTGGCTACCTTAATGCTTCTTGAAATGGTTATGATGATGACAAATACAGAGCAATATTACTATTCTTCTTACTATTTTCCCTTCATAGAATAGGGCTATAATTTATCAGGCAAGGTATTGCTTCAGTAAAGCTTCCAATGCTGTCTCTTGGGTGTCTAACACTGTGACTTACTGTAGTGGTGGTTATGGCAAAAATGCTATTCAGCCAAGATGAATAGTGGCAATATAAACTTTTATTCAGTAATCAGACTGAACTCCTAAACTCTGTCACAAATTGATTATTATAGCTCACATTAATTTCGGACTTTACATCTTACATTGAACTGTCTTCACAACAACCCTGTGATGTACAGAGTAGGTTGCACTTTTCTGGGAGAGTGGGAGTAGGGTCGAGACCTTTGGTTTCATCAATATAGGAAATTCCCATTCTGGAAACTCCTTCCATATTTGAAACTTAAGAGTCTTAACAGAGTTCCCTGGGACATTGAAAGGCTAAATGACATGCCCTTGTTTGAGACAGGTACATCTTCCTGACTCCAAGACTGGCTTTTCATCCTCTATGAGATTGTCTTTCAAGTAAGAACAAAGCAGATTATTACTTGAAAATTTTTTGTTGTATTATAGTTATTTCTCAGTTGGTTTTAATCATTGCTTTTTTGTTTTGTTTTGTTTTTTTAGGTTTTTGCAAGGCAAACGGGGTTAAGTGGCTTGCCCAAGGCCACACAGCTAGGTAATTATTAAGTGTCTGAGCCCGGATTTGAACCCAGGTACTCCTGACTCCAAGGCCGGTGCTTTATCCACTACACCACCTAGCTGCCCCATAATCATTGCTTTTTATTCCTAATAAATTTGAGATCTTTTTTTCCTAAAACAACTGTTTAGGAGTTCTGATATTAACTAGAACAATCATATTTATATAATACTTTAGGATTTAGAAAGGTGTTCTACAAATACAAATTCCTTCCATATTGCAGGGGTTATGGGTTCAGCAATCCCATGATCTAGACAATCTGTGTAAATTTTTGAATCTCCCATCATACTAGAGAATAAATCTGATTTTTTTTCTTTTTTTCTTTTATGGAATGTTGAAATTATATAATATTATACATATACTTTATACATTTATGAGTTTCTAAACTTTTTCTGTGTCTGCTGACCTTTGCATTATCATTTGTAGCTTCCACAAAACTCCCCCCCATTCCCATTTAATTTTTAATATCAACCCATAATATATTGAAACCTCAATGGGGAAAGTTGTGATATAGTTTGGAAGTGGTAACTGTTTTTATCTTTGTTCCCCAAAACAACCCTGAGAGTAGATGATGTTAATTTCCTTGATTAACAGGTAAGGAAACTGAGTCAGGCAACCATTAATGGATTTGCCCAAAGTTATAAAGCTAATAAGTATCTGAGGCAGGATTATGACCTCAGGCCATCCTTATTCCAGGAAGAACACTCTTTGGGGGAAATAGGAGAGAGTCTGGACCAGAGATTTCATCAATGAAGGTGCTTCCTGGTATTAGGACTTTTGCCTCCAAAGCATAGAGCAACTTGTCTGCAACTTAATTGTAGAGAGTTTTTTAAAGTACTGAGAGTTCATAACATTTGTTGCTCTTTATATATAACTATATGTCAGTATAGTATATAATATATATATATATGTATATATATATACACATATATATATGTATATATATATATATATACATATATATATATATATATATATATACACACACACACACACACACACACATATATATTTGTCAGACAGGACCTTGAGCCCTGAACTATCTACAATTGCCGCTGTCTCTCTCATCTTATTCTTATAGTCTTATCATTCCTCTTTTTCTTTGGACACTAGGATCAAACCCTTCTACATATTGTTTCATACTATATTATACTATACAATACTACACATTGTCTCAGGAGTTAAGCCCAAGTTTTTCTGACTCCATGACTGGTGCTAATTTCATTATGTCTCACTGTTGTAGTAATAATTTAATAGTAATATTAATAATAATTCACATTTATATGACATAAGTTTTATTTAGTCCTTTTACATATAATATCTCTTCTGGTCAAAATTACTATGTTATAGAAAACTGAATTCCAGCTTAGATTTTTGAATATCATTTAATTGCCTGCTTTTATATCTGAGTATAAAAAATAAGATGAATTTCCTCTCTCCAACCTGAGAGTAAACACCCCAGATAAAAGATATATCTAAGTGAGCACCAAATCAAAAATAGCATGAAAAAGATAAATAAATGGTACTTCTTGGCAACAGATTGCTACATGCCTAAGAGTACTAACGCAATGATATTTAGAGAGATGAACTGTCTTAGCATATGTATCCAAGATGTGGAAGAATATCTCCCAAGACTTGGGGTAAATGATTGCAGCAGAATGAGCCTATAAGGTGTGGCCAGAAATAATAAAGTGCTGGCAAGATGTTGTGGACCTTGTAGGCATGGGTGATATTTTCATCACAACAAAAAATAGGAACTTCAGGAAAGAAAAGGCAGTTTGGGGAAATGAACAGTTGGTCGAGTCTAAAAAATAGGGGCTTTTGGGCTCTTGGTCAGGGGTGCAGTATATCTCATAAGGGTCAGTAAAAATGGGTTTTTTTTTTTGGAAATTTTCAAATCTAATAGGACTTTAAACTAGAAGAAAATTTTCCACATGAATCCTCAACATCAAATATCATAGAGAATGGTGTTTTCTCTGGTCTCTCATTAAAAATGGAACATAAAACTAGATTCTCTTGGTTGATCTTGGGTCCTCTGATGGGCAGGAGTGGTGTTGAGCATGTGCTCAGATCACTTCAGTAAAACGTGTTCTGGCTTCTTGACAGCAAGGTTATATATGTTCCTGATTTTCCCTTTGAACCTTGTGAAGAGGGAAGAGAAGGTATGTGAGAGGAGGTTTATTCCAAAGATGGCTGGCAACTGAAACAAAGGAGCCATCAACTCAATGGATTCAAAAAATAAAAAAGAAGAACAATATCTACCTTTGCTCTTTTGTCCCCTTTTTGAATGTATGGTTTGAAATTTCAACAGGAGCAATCAAAGAGATAAGGTCATTCAGGAGAAAACAGCTCTATGGAAACTAAGGTAAGAGACAATATGTAGAAGGGTTTGATCCTAGTGTCAAAAGACATAGAAATACCTAATTATTAAGCCTGGAAAAGGGCTATTTGGCTCACAGCTTATTTGGTGACTTTAAAAAAAGAATGGTGGCACAGAAGTCAGATTACAATAGGATATTTAATGAGTTGATGATGAGGAATGAGGTCAAATAATATTCCAGGGATTTGTTCTTCATCCTGTGTCATTATTATTATTTTCATCACTCATTTGGATATAGTCATAGATAGCATACTCATCAATTTTTACTGACACAAAAAGGAGGAATACCATTGAGTCAGGATTCCAAAAGTTCTTAAACAGGAAAGAATACAGTCAAATTCAAGATTAATTTCAAAAGGAAAAAATATAAATTCTTAGGCTTGCATATACAAGGTCATTTTCACAAAAATGAGGTTGGAGAGGCATGTAGTTGTTTAGCAACTCGCTATAAATTGGAAGTATGATTGTGGCATCCAAACAAGCAGTATAATCCTGGTTTATATTAAGAGAGGAATAGTGAGTTTAAAGTCCCACTGTACTATGAGTTTAGTTCTGAGTGCCACAATTTAAGATAGATATTGATATGCAAAGATATTGATATGATTGTTATTATGTGCCCAGAGGAGGGCAATCAGGATAGTGAAGATCCATGGGTTCAAGTTATATGATAATTGGTTGAAGGAACTGGGAATATTTATTCTGAGTAAGGGAACACTTCTGGAGAACATGAGAACTGTCTTCAAGTGGTTGAAGGACTAGCACAAGGAGGAAGAATTTAACTTGTTCTATTTGCTTTCAAAGGGCAAAAGCAGGAATAATAAATTAAAATTGAAAAAAAGTCACTTTTGTATTTATTTTAGAGGGAAGATTCTCAGCAGGCCAAAAATAATATGGGGGTTCCTTGAAAGGAGGTGGGTGTCTTTCCTCAGAGGTTTTCAGTAAATGACCATTTGTCAGGTATTTTATTATGAGTTGAAGTGGATGTCAGTTGAGGTTCTTTTCCACCCTCAAATTCTATCATTCTATAGATATATTTATTCTGAAGCAACAAAGAAAATATCCAAATTCTATCTGGTATCCACCAATGATAAGGCCTTAAGTCCCATAATTGAATAGTGAAAAAAATTCCTGGATTAGAAATTAGATGATCTGAAACTCCTAATTTGTTTATGTTCAATATGAATTGTATCAAATGGAAATCAGTACAGTGACACACAGTGGGGAAAGCACAGAGTTAGGAATTAGGATTCTAATCCTGGTTATGCCACTAATAAGGGATGTGAATCCAAGTCCTTTAGGTTAAATGGTTTCTTTTTCTATGTACTTTTATTTGATAACTGCTATATTCCCCATCAATAGAGTCATAAATACTTCTGGTCTAACTCAGAGAAGTATCATTAGAATATATAAAACCTCATTAATGAAAACATTTTAAAACCTTGGATTTGTAAAAATCCAATTTAGGGTGTTGCTCTGGTTGATTTACTAAAACTACAAGTCATAACATAAACCCATATTTTTGTAAACTTTTAAAGAGAAATGTTAAGTGAGTTTATGCAAGGGAAAAAGATCATTCCACTTTGGAGTAGAATTCATTTTGAAGTAGGTTCCTTTCAAATAGCTTAGAGTAATGGAAATAACAAAGGATTAGTCAGACCTCTGTTTGAATCCTGGATTCAATAATTGAAGAAATCAAGACCTTGGATAAGGGGGCAGCTAGGTGTCTCAGTGGATAGAGTGCTGGTCCTGAACTCAGAAAGAGATATTCCTGAGTTCAAAATTTAGTCTCAAATACCTACTAGCTGTGCAACCCTGGGAAAGTCACTTATTTCTATTTGCCTCAGTTTCCTCATCTGCAAAATGAACTGGAGAAGGAAATGGCAAATCATTTTAGCATTTTTGCCAAGCAAACTCCAAATGGGGTCACAAAGCATCAGTCTTGACTGAAATAAGCCTAACAACAACAACAACAAACCTTGGATAAGAAACTTTAGCTCTAGTCCTCGTTTTCTCTCTCTTTATATAAAAATAAAGATTTTAAGTACTATTTTCCAGTAGATTATGGTCAAAAGATTTGAATAGGAGTTTTTGAAGAAATTCAAGCTGTCAACAGTCATCTTAATGCTTTAAATAACTAATAATTAGAAAAATGGAAATTTTACCTCATACTTATGAAACTGGCAAAGATCTCAAAAGAGGAAAATAATAAATTTTGTAGGGGCTATAGGAAAATAGGCACAGTAATACGTTATTGGTGGAACTGTGAATTGATCTGTCATTCTAGAAAGCAATTTGAAACTACCTTTTGACCCAACTGTAACTGCTATTAGGCCTAAACTTCAAGGAAATAAAAAAGGAAAGGATTTATATATATACTAAAATACATATTTTAGAGGGAAGATTCCCAGCAGTATCAAAATGGACTCGGCTTTTTTTTATTCACCAAAAACTTGAAATTAAAGGGAAGTCTTCCTATTGGAGAATAGATAAATAAATTGGGATAGAAAATTTTTATTGGATGTAATTATGTAAGAAATGATGAAATGGATAATTTCAGAGGAAATTAGGAAGATCTTTTTATGAATTACTCCTTGACAAAGTGAGTAGACCTTGGAGGACAATCTAGACAGTGATAGTATTATAGAAAAAAACTTTGTAAGATTTTATAATTTATGTCATTATAATGCTAAAACCATAAGTCCAAAAGATTGAAAAAAATTTATGGCTGATCTTCTGACAGGCAATAAACTTAAAATGTAGAAAGAAGTCTAATACAGGCTTAACATGCTAATATTTTATTTGAATTATGTAGATCTGCTTTGAGGGATTTGTTTGTCAAGTTCTTTTTTTAATTATTCAATAAGGGGAAGGTAGTAATAAGGACAGACTAACAAAAAAGACATAGTTAATATAAAAAACAAAAGCAAATATTAAAAATATCCCTATTATAAAAGATTCTAAGGGGAATGGAAAAGATCATTTTGTGTGGGGGGGGGGTTTAATTAGAGAAATGGCAACAAGACATATTTGTCATGATTTTTTCTCTTGATGATTTGTCAAATAGCAATTGTTCTACATTTATATATCACTTATGTACCAGGCATTATATCAATTGCATTTGATTTCACAACAGTTTTGGGAGGTACCATTAGTCCAAAAGATTGAAAAAAACCCAAAGAAATCATACAACTGACAGGCAATAAACTTAAAATATAAAAAGAAGTCTAATACTGATGAGACAATTAGAGGTTAAATGATTTGACAAGGATCACACAGCTAGTAACTGAGGCTAAATTTAAAATCAGGTCTCCTGTACTCCAGGACAGGTATTGTCTGCTGAGTCACCTAGATTACCTGGAAAAGAAGGATTTAGATTAAATAGTAGGACTAAACCATATAAAGAGATGATGAATATTATTAGATCTTAAGGTCACTTTTTCCGTCCCTTGGAAACGTTACATGAAATCCTTTATTTTATTACACCTTAGAAAAAATTTTAAAATGAGAAGAAACAATTCTGTTTAAAACCTTTAGCTGGCAATTATATACAAAAAAGGCCAAAATATTTTTGAACATGAAAAATTCAGTGATATTCCTTTAAAATGGTTTATGAAAAAAAATCTTACTGTCATCATGAGTCAAAAATGTTTACCAAAGTAATCTTCATATAGTACAGGAGTTTGTCAAAAAAAAATGCTATTTCTTTGTTCCAGGTGGAGATGCTAGATTAGCCTTATTCAAAGTAATAACTGCCAAATTGTAGGGTCATTTTCCAAGAAAGTTACATTTCTTGGACTCAGTGTTCCAGCTGGTGTATTGATTTTACAATGTTCTGTTCCAAAAATCTGAGTTCCAACTCATTGATGGTTCTTTCTAGCATGGAATACAATGTATAGTCTATTTCGGGAACTAGTAGGGGTAGAAAAGGAGTTGAAATCCTTTTTAACCTTGAAGAGGCAAGTGTTGATTTGCACTTTTTGGGGTGATGGAGTCATTTAGACATGCTGATAGTCTCCAAATTCTCTCTGCTTCTGGGTTTTTCTCTCCAGGGGGAGGCAAGCTGTTTCTTCAATAACCTTTCTTGCTCCTGCCCACACTGATGGCTCAATTCCACATTCTAAATCATTGTCTTCATAAGATTTAAGTAAATCCTCCTTCAAATTTTCTCCTAACTTAGTGGCATGCTATAAATCACAATCAATCTAGTTCCCCTGCCTTGGCACAGCATTGAAGCTCTTTGGTTATTTCCTTTAAAAGGATTAGATTTATGACACCACTTTGGCTAAAATTTCTGCAACATTCACCACATTTAGATTTTTAACTTCGAAAACTTCCATTAACTTAAGTGGTAGCTTACTGGCTAACTCTTCAGGCATAGAATAATCACTTAGTTTAATTAGGTGTAGGAGTATTGTTCCAATCCAATCCAATAAACATTTATTAATCACAAAGCACTATTTGGCATCCAGAGGATATAGACAAAAGGAAAAGAGATACTCCTCAAACTCCTTATCCTGCTAGTCAAGGTACACCATCATCTGACTTTGTCTATCTAAACTTATCTCTTTAGTTAACAATGTATGGCCTCCATTCTTCTCATACCAATCTCTTCAGTACATTATCCCAATAAAATATGTTGTATTGCTCCAAGATTTTACTTGTTAACCCCCTTAGTACCTTGAAATGCCCTTCCCACTCCTCTACACTTATCTAAAATCTAGTCATCCTTCACCAGTCTCAGATGCCATAAGTTATATGAATTTTTCCCCCACATCTCTAACTTTCACCAATTTTTACCTTTCCTGACTTCACTCTGCACCATTTTGGTGACTAATTATTGTCTTTTTGTTTGTTTGTTTTAGATAACACACGACTGACTAATGTACAAATTTTATCATTCTAGCATCAGAATATTTCAGCTGGAAGAGACTTTATCATCTAGACCAAGTTACTAATTTTACAGATAAGGAAACTGAGGTTCAAGTAGCTTAAAATATTTGCTCAAAATCATAAAGTTAGTAAATAGGGGAAGTATTATAACATAGAATATTAATATGAGCAATATTAATAAAATTAATTAATATTATGAGCCATAATATGGCTCGGTCTATGATATGTCAGACAAGCATTTCACAGACTTGGGGTATCAATATTTCATGAACTGGCCTTCTAGATAGATAGAGAACTAGGTTTAGAAATGAATAATAAATTGGTAAGATTTTATTTGGAATATTATGCAGTTCATTTAATAGCCATCAAAATACAGTCTTTCGAAGTTAGAATGACCTCAGTGGTTATACAGTGGAAATAATCCTAATTCTCATTGTTTGTTGATAGGGATAGTGCCTAAACTTGTGATTTTATTAGTTGAACTACATTTCTGGTGAGGACATAAAATCCTTCTCTCTAGGTCTCCACACTAGAATATTTCCTTAAAATGATCAAATTCTCTTATTCATTTTAAGCCCTACATTCAATAGCAAATGCTTCTCCAAATAAATGATTCTGGGATATATCAGTATTTACAATCGGAGGGGAAAAGAGAGAATCTCTTTCCCTAATAAAATCTCATAGATCTAAGTGATATTTATTAAGAATATTCTTTATAATTGGTGAAAATTTAAGGGTGGAACTATAAATCTCCAAGGATATGTCCATATCACAGACAATGAGGGCAGGATGGAGGATTAGATGGGACAAAATACTAGCTCATAAAAATCGTTTTGTAATTTTCCCTTTTTGTTTTTTTAATCACTTTAATGACTTCAAACATTGTTCCCAATTATATACAAAGATAGCTTTCAACATTTATTCTTTTGCAAGCTTTTGAGCTCCACATTTTTCTGCTACTCTCCCTTCCCACTCTTTTCCCTATGACAGCAAACAATCTGATATAGGCTACATATATACAATTCTGTTTAACATATTTTCATATTAGTCATGTTATGAAAGAAGAATTAGAACTAAGGGGAAAAAAACATGGTTTTTCCCCCTTGAGATGTTTTTGGTATTTTCCTTAAGAGGTGTCTCAAAGTTTTCCTTTTTATTCAAGAAAGATTCCCTCTCCAGTGTGTATTAGTTTCCCTTCTTTCTGAGGGCATTCAGAGCATTGATTGATGAGAAAGCAAGATGTTCCCTTTTGGGATTTTGAGCATTGTTTATAAGAGCATTATATAACTGGTGAAGGAAAGAGAAAGGAAGTTGGGAGAGGTTTATTCACCTTATAGCTGACTATAGAGACAGGAACCTATTATTCTTCACCTTGACCAGACTGAAAAACTTTTTTAGAGTCTGGAGTTCATCCTTCCTATGTATGGTCACAAGTTCATAAGTGAAGGTGGCATGTCAAAGGATAAAGGTCACAAAGTGTGTTCATAGATTCTAAATATTAGAAGGCACCCTAGTCCAATCATCTAGCCCAATCTCTTGCTTTTTCAAATAAGAAAACTGAGTTCCAGGGAGCTTAAGTGACTTATCCAAGTTCATTACAAGTAGGTAGCATAAGAAGTGAATTTCTTATTTAACTCTACTCACCTGAGTCAGTCTGCAGATTCTAAAGGATGGTGTAGATACTATAAGAATGCTAACATTTGCTTGGATGTGAAACTACTCATCATACCAATAGGTTCCTTTAATTCATTACTTCATATATCGGGTTATCAAATATATTCATATTACATATAGCATGTATTTCCATATATATATATGTATATATATATATATGTATGCATATACATATACAATTGCCAGTGAGATAACATTCTATAGGCTGTAACACACCAGATAAAAATATACTTGGGAAAAAAATCCCAAACTACAGCATGCCAAGCAAATCTATCCTTTACTTGAATATCTCTCATGAGGGGAATTTCAACCTCAAGGTAGAACATCTTAATTTTCAGTGGATTGAATTATTAATAATTTACTCTGAAATCATCATCTCAAGATATTCCCTGTTGCAAAAATCTATTTTTCATTATCAGTATTCTTCCAGAGATGTTACATGATTGTGGTTCAGGAAATATCATAATTTCAGAACATATAAAATCACAGATAATCTGTAGGGCAATTATGGGTATATGTTGGTTATGTTATATTACCAACATATTGACTTGCATGTGAGAAATGACATAAAATACATTATCAAAGAATAAGTGAATGGAAAAGAATGTGGGTCTATTAAGAAGCAAAAGAAAGATATAAAGATCTCAAAATTAAAGCTAAAATAGATTTAATCAAAAGAGGAAAATAGGAAACTGCACTAATATTATTACTGATATATATATAATATATATTATATCACAATATTGTTTAGGCTATTTAAAACAATTAGAGAGAATAAAGTAGAAACATTGCTGTGACAGAGAAAATGAGGAGTTGGTAGATTTAGAGAAATGAAGAAAGATTTGGATTTATGAAGGAAAATTCTATCACCTTCAAAAACAAACAGAGGATAAGTGTAAGCACAGTATAGTCTTACATATATGTCTATAAATATATCTGGGTGTGTATGTGTATGATTATAGATCTCTATGAATATGTATGTGCACATGTATCTACTGAATATGTATGTATGTAGGTACATAAATAAATGGGCATGTATGTGTGTATGTATGTAAATATGTGTGGGTATGTATATGCATATATATAAATGTATAGATTCACACTTAATTATAGCCTTCATGGGAGGAGGGGAGGACAAAAATAAGTAAACCATTCACAGCAAGAGAATAAAAGAAAACCTACAAGGAAGTAAAGAAAAGATGGACGATTTTGAACACAGTGTGCTGTATTTATTGAATAGGCTTTCTGGAAATTTTTTGCTTCATATTATAAATCCTCTCTTATGTTTTGCTGTATACATGGTAATTTGTAAAAAAAATTGTATTTGTTTAAAATAAAAAAAGATAAAAAAGTGAGATCTAAGGTAACAGTAACTAGAATTTATATAGTACTTATAAAGTGCTTTTACAAATATTTCTTTTAATCTTCACTACTCTGGGATTTAGGTGCTACTTATCTCCATTTTACAGCTGAGGAAACTGAGGCAGATGAAGGTTAAATGATTTATGCAGAGTCACACAGATTCTAAGAATCTGAGGTCAGGACTGAATAGAGATCTTTCTGACTTCAAATCCAGCAATCCTTCCCAGCTCTGCTGAACTCTCTAAGACATATGTTATTGCAATAGTAGGTACAAAATACTAAAATAAAATAAAGCACTATAATAATCTGATAATTACTCTGTGGATGATTTATGAAAAAGTATGAATGAAAGCATCACTGGATAAGAGGCTGAAAGGGATAGATAGATGAATGGATAGATAGATAGATAGATAGATAGATAGATAGATAGATAGATAGGTGACAGAAATGGGGGAGAGAAAGAGAGAGATGATAGAGAGATAGATGATAGATATTTAGATTGCTTGATAGCTAATTAGCTAGGTGGGTAGATAGATAAATAGATGATAGAAATGGAGTGGGCAGAGAAAGATAGATGATAGAAAGAAAGATAGAAGATAGATAGATAGATAGATAGATAGATAGATAGATAGATAGATAATCTGTGCTGGAAAAGGGGAAAAGAGACACAAAAGAGACATGGATCCATTGACATGCTGAATAAAGTAAAATACATATGCAAACATCTCACCTTGCCCATAAACTCCTTTAGGACAAAAACTATACATTTCTTGTATATCCTTTTACAGTGACTAACTCAGAGTTAAGAATATAATATGTGCTTCATAAAGTGTTATTGTATTTAATTGAATAATGGTAGAATAAACCAACACTTTTCTTGAAAAGGTCATGATAACTAAAGATTATCATCATCAGGTGAGAATTCTTGGAGGGAAAGGAAGGACTTGAGGAACCAAGCTGAGTTGACACAGCTGGCTAGATATTTCAGAACAGAAATCTAGTTCTCCAAGCCCTTGTGATTCTATGAGAATCTCCATACTTCATTGTTTGGCCATGAATTAAGGCAAGAATGTGGTTCCAGGGGACAGCTAAGTGGTACAGTGGATAGAGCAACAGCCCTGGAGTCAGGATGACCTGAGTTCAAATTGGATCATAGATACTTAATTGCCAAGCTGTGTGACCTTGGGTAAGTCACTTAGCACCATTGCCTTAAATTTAAAAAAAATTTAAATTAAAAAAAAGAAAGTAGCTCTGGATCTTCTTGTCAGAAGTTCACAGTTTAGATTCAGTGTGAATTCTAGAAGGCATTTAGGTAACACAGTGGATAGAACACAGGACATGAAGTCAAATAAGACCTAAATTCAAATCCTACCTCAGACACTTAACAGTTTTGTGAGCCTAGGAAAGTCGCTTAACCTCATCTGTAACATGAGAGTAATAATAATAGTACCTACCTTTAGAGCTGTGAGTATAAAATGAAATAGCATTTGTAAATCACAGTATCAGTTCAGTTTCTATTCTTCATGCCCTTGTGGATCATGGCATACCAATAATGTCCATGAGGTTTTCTTGGCAAAGATAGCAGTTTGCCTTTTCCTTCTCCATTGGGTTAAAACAAACACAAGTAAAAGAACTTCCCAGGATCACACAGGTAGCAAGTTCTGAGGTCATATATGAACTCAGAATTTCCTGTCTCCAGGTCCAGTGCTCTATCCACTGAGTCATCTAATGGACACATAGTAGGCTCTTTGAAACAAAAGCTTCTTCTTTTTCTTTTCTTAAAATAATTTGAACCCTTACAGTACTAGATAAATTCTAGTAAGGAAGAGGAGAAAGGGGTGGAGGAAAAGAAGGAAGAGATGTTATTCAAATAATGTCTACAGAAAAATACTAGACTAATTCAAATAATGTCTACAGAAAAATACTAGACTTGCTTCACATTATTTTCTTTGTTCCTAGTAAAGAAATGGTTCTATGGGTTTCATGAAATACAGGAGGATCTGCTAAAAACAGTAAAATTAACCTCAGTAGCGTTATCATTCTGACTTGACCTCCCAGACTGTGTCTGCAGTTCTTTCCATCTTGAGTAAAACACAGCTTGGTGATAGTCATTGTTGCTTGCAGGTTGCATCATCGGTTGACGCCCTTTTATTTTCTCCTCACCAGCTGCCCATTGCTTTTGTTCCGTTTGTATGGAGTGCCCACAAGAAGCACTTTCGTCTTTTCGTCTTTTTTTTTCAAGTTCCCAACTCCAAGTGAATAAATGGAATTGCTGGTACCTTGCCAGATATGTGTGCTCTGTCTGAAAGGAAAATAGTAAGCAGTCTCTTTTGTTTGAAAAGACAGAATTCAGAGATTACTAGCCTGACAGGTTAGGTTTAAGATTCTTTCCCTTTTTCTTTTGCCTCATCCCCCCTTTCTGCTTAATCTTCCTTTGATAGCAGAATGGGTTGACTTAGAGTACCTTTGCTAATTAGAATGCAGTTGAATTGGATGTGGGGGTGGAACAAATTTTTTTAAAACCCTCAAAACTATAAACTTTGAACAGCTAGCTCCTAAATCATCACTATCCTTAAATTGAGTCTAATGTCACTGGCCCTGTTAGATACACATTTTTCGCTGTCATAAATAATTCCTGGCCAGTTAATTGCAAAGTATTGGGATATAGCTGCTTCCATTTCATCCCCATATGCATTGTACATACAATTTAACTTTAAGCACTTTCTCCTCCCACCCCCCAAGAATGCTCCTCTATTTCTTCCCAGTGCTATTTCTAAACATATGGCACTCATCTCTCCCCACTCTGGAGAGGAGAGAGCAGACTATCACATACCAACAGAGGGATGCCCAGAGTATCCTTAAATAGGCTTACACACAGAGGAGGGTAATCGCACACTGAACATATTTGCACTGCATTTTTATTTGTAACCATGAGTCTTCTATGTTGCTCCAGTTAGAAGGGTATGGTTGATATCTGTTGGGTAGAATCCAGGTATCTAGTGAAGTATGGGCAGCAATTCTCCCACAGACACTACAGATATGTTCCTGTGCTTTCTTCTAAACAGCATGAAAAAAATCCTTTGCTTGTGTCCCATCACCTCATCCCCCTCATCCCTCTTAGTCATTCTCTCTTCTCAATTTATCATGCATACCATATGTATTTCTTTCTATCTATCTATCTATCTATCTATCTATCTATCTATCTATCTATCTATCTATCTTTCTCTGTCTCTCCATCCCTGTTTATCCACCTATCTTTCTGTCTCATTCTTTCTTTTTTTTCTCTCTATCTCTCTATATTTACATGTTATTCATTATTCTCCTTTCCCCAATAGAATGTATACTCCTTGAGGGCAAGTTTATTTGTCATTTGGGGTTTATATCCCCAGTACAATGTCTTGCACATCGTAAATACTTAATAAATTGATTTTGGATTGAATTCTCTCAGGAAGTAAATCTGAGGGACAGGAGGAATAATTTTTTCTTCTTCTCTGGTTAGGAGAGTGATTATCCTAATGAAGAAGAAAATCAGGCTAAAACTTGAAATAAGAAAATGAGATTAAAAAGCTCCAATAGAATTAATGTACCAAAGATAAGATCAAATACAACCAGTTGATCCAAAGATTACCCTAATGATCAAGTTCACAGTCATACTTCAAAAACTTATGAAAAATACAAATATAATCCCTTTAGAATCTAGCTTTCTGTGATTGGAGTTCCTAAGCACTTTGAAATTGTGCTCTTTTTAAAAGGTAGTTCATAGGGTCACAATAGATAAGTATATAGGGAAAGGGAGGGAGAGAGAGTAATAAATCTTTTTTTAATTTTTAAAACAATTTAAATTTTTTATAGTATACCATAAATATAATACATGCCTCTATGATATTTAAAATGCAATGCTCCAGCCTTGAGATACAGTGAGGTAAATTTATCAGCCATGAGCCTGTGGCTTCCCACTGCCTTCTAATCATACACGTCTGACACTTTTGGTTTTGCCCCCTGCTAGTGTCCCCAAAACCTTCCTCAGATGGTCACATAATGCTGGCTAGGGCCAATGAACTGGGAACACATTCTCCATTTAACCTGAAACAAATAAATTCTCTTTTAAACACTGTGCCTGGGTTTAGCAATTCTATAATGACACTGAACTAAATTCCCTTTCCAATTACTCACACTCAACTCCCTGAGTGAATGAAAGTGGGACTTAAAAAGACTAGTTTACAAAGAATAGTTTGTGTTTGGGACATAGTGTACCTGTATATCATATATTCTTTAAATATGAAAGTATTTGTGTGTCGTGAGTATTTGGAATGGAGTCTATGAGTCATTAGCGGAGGTAATGTTTTGGTTAACTGACCATCTCTAGATACCTTTTGATCACATCACATTAGAAAATGAAAACATCTGGTCTATTATAAAAGATTGCTGAGCATGAGTGGAGATTATCTCTAACTTCATACACCTTAGAATGATTTAAACATCTCTCCCACCACTCAGTAAAGTGAATTTTCCTTTACATAACACACATAAACACACACACACACACAGACACAAACACATGCATGCACACACACTCATTAGTAAATATTAAACTCTGCAAAATTTCTCCTAGGTGACCACTCACAAAGGGCACAGGGTGAGTGGGCCATCTTCCGAAGCAAGCTAATTAAAAAGAAAACAATACCAGGCAGAGGCAGAGAAAAATTTCCCACATCCCTGTGAAGACTTCATGCTTGATAGCTTTTGGTGTAAAAGCCCTTTCTGGATCCTGGACCTTTCGTGGCTTACTTGGTTTTTGACCATTCATTCTTGATATCAGCTATAAAGAACAAGAAGACCCTTTGACATTCTATCAGTCCAAAGATATAACCGAAGTACCAGTGTATGACCTTATAGGATTAAGCAAAAGAACTTTCAGTCAAAGTAATCATTAAAATGGTATGAATACATTTCCCCAAGCCAATTGTCATTCATTTTCTCCTCCAAATATAGTTGTGAAGCAAGCTTGCAAGCATTAAAAATGTATAAAATGTTGTGACCATTTAATATCACCTCCTATGTTCTCCACTGTTTTTCCCTAAGCTTGAATAAATGTATCTGGAGAATGGGGATTCTATAATTCAAAATATCTAAAGAAATACTATATAGCAGAAAGATTTTAGCACATCCTCATTTTAAAATTTAATTTGTGAAAATTCAAATTTAATTTTAGTCTGTCATGGGGAACAATGACAAAGCAATAATAACAAATATTCTATCAACTGCCACAAAATATATTTCTGAAATATGAATTCATTTGACAAATAGTTACTGCTTTCTATGTGCAAGGTTTTATGGTAGTAAAAAACATAGGATGTGACAGAAAACCAAGGGACTTGCTGCCTTCTTTGAAGACATCTTTGTGGGCATGCTTCTAGGATGATTCTAGGATTGAATTGACCATCAAAAACATGATACAAAAAAAATAACTATAATAATAGCTACTAAAAGATACTTGCATATGTTGCTCTTTTTTCCAGCATTTAACACAGTACCTACCATATTGGAAGTACTGATTAAATGAGTAAAAGAAATTTTATTTTAATGTTTTTAGTCTGATCTACAGGGATGACTATTCTATTTTTTTAGGTTTTTTTAATGAATATTCTATTTAATGAGAGTAACTTTTTAATTGCTTTCAATCAGGGTCGGCACCTAAATGGTGTGAATTCATTTTCCAAGGTATTATCTCCAATATCTGGAATATTCTCCTTCTTCACCTCCACCTTTTAATCCCTGGTTGACTTCAAACTTCAATTCAAATGTCACCCTCTCATATGAGCCCTTTCTTCATACTTCCAGTTACATCCAGTTTTTCTCTCTAGAACTGCCATCCATTTTTCAGTAAATAAAACAAATCACTAATATGTCTTTGCTGTTAGAATGAGAATTAGTTCCTTGAGAGTAAGAACAATTTTTTTGCTTTTTTTCTTTGTATTACCCAGGTCTCAGTAGTGTCTGGAACATAGTAGGAACTTAATACATGTTTTGTGATTGATCGATTGATTGAAATGATTGGAATCACAAGGTGTCTATTTCTCTAGAAAAGAAAACAAGTATTTAGTTAAGTGCCTACTAGATGCCTAACATTGTCTAAGAATTTTACAAATGTTATCTCATCTTTTCCTCATAAGGACCCTAAGAGGTAGGTGCTTTTATTATCCCCATTTTACAGTTGTGGAAACTGAGGCAGACTAAGGTTAAGTGACTTGTCTAGTATAACACAGCTGGTAGGTGTGTAATACTAGATTTGAACACAAGTCTTCCTTATACCAGATCCAGCGTTTTATACACTGGCTCACCTCGCTGCAAATATGACCATTTATAATAGATATGAATGTCTAAAGCTGTCTCTGATTTTTGCCCATCACTGTATGTCTTTATGATTGTATTTTTCAAAATACCAAAGCTCTTTATCTCTTAAGATTCAGAAGTGGAAGTGATGTTACATATTATCTAAATTCCCTCATTTTAACATCTAGGGTCACTAGGATATTGAGAAATTAAGCAACTTTCCCAAGGTCACATTGGTAGTAAGAAACACAGATAAGATTTGTACCCTAATGCTCATCTCAAATGTGATACCCTATATAAAGTGCTTTTCAGACTTTCAAATACTATATAAATATGAGCTCTTATAATATTATTGCTATTATTATCATTATTGTTACTATTTTCAGAATCTCTAGCTCCCTACTCTTGAATTATTATAAACCAGAACAAGAATTTTTATTAAAGAGACTATCAAAAAATTGTTAATAAAAGGAAGATGGGAAACTTCTACTAAATCATATCTGAAAGGGTATTGTCATCTCCCTTGGGTCTTACCCTAGGGATCAGAATCCTCTTTCTAAAGATGCTATTTTGCTCATGAGTCATAAAGCACGGCAGAATATAAATCTGGAATTTTGCTCTACTGACTGACACAAAAGTGCAATAACATAGCCCTGCTCTTAGTGTATGCTGCAACCCCAGGCAGAAATGTATTATGCAGATAAATCTCCTGTGTAATTTAAATTGAAGAAATCAATGCACCTTAACCTCTCAGATTCATGCTTTGCAAGTAGACAGAGCATGAAGAAAATATTGCATGAGAAATACCTTTCTGAAATGATAATGAAAGAAATGAACAATTATGTACTTCATGTAATGACTTTCATTAAGAGGGAAGGTAAGAAGTGTGTGATTTTAAATGCAAGAACAGATGCTGGAAATGCCTTGTGATCTTAGTTCTGATAGAAATTCTCTTTCTGGCCTCATATAATTGATTTAATCTCTCAATCATTTCATTTAAAAATTTGGAATATCACTTACCAGTTTTTTTAAGGACTAATTAATGAAAACAATATTTACCTGAAGTCCCTAAGAATACTCAATTCACAAAACAACTTAAATATAGAAATAACTTCCTGCCCCATGCTGCCAGAATCTTGCTCTTATATTTAGAGCCTCCAAAGCTTTGCTGTTGACTAGGTTGTTCAACCCTAGAACTGCTAACCAATTCTTCCAGAGAGATCCTACCATAAGGTTCAGATTTGATAAGTTTGGGACTACATTGCTCCCAAAATTCCATCACATAACAGGTGTAATAGAAGTCTCATTTAATTCTGGAATCCCTTGCTCTGACAGGTTCAGTGTGGGGTATTTGGACATAATCATCATTATGTGTGATAGGCATGGTACAAGACCTGGATTAATAATCTACTTTGGTCAAGCCCCTTACATTCCTTGGATCTTGATTTTCCCATTTTGCAAATAAGAGGATTTGCCTAAATGACCACTGTGCTCTTTTCTTACTGTTCTAATTCTATGTTCCTTAAATTATAAGTCAAATAGCAAAGCATTTAATTAGAGTGGAATAACAAAGTAAATATCAAAGGACCATCAGTTAAATTATTCTTTATTCTCCCGTGCCTTTGAGAGATAGAATGCTCTCTAGTCAACTCAATACCACAGGGTAACATTGCATCTATTCCACATCTCACGACTCTGATTCTTCACAACCAAGCCTGTCTCAGTTTTGTTCTTCTCTGCTCCCCCAAGGCTTCTGTCCCCTTCTCTTCCACTGTGCTGAAGTGATCACCTGCTGGAGTTGTCATCTGTTGATGTGTCATTTCCCTATTATTGGATTCTAGTGTTTAGAACTACAAATTGCCCTTTAACTTAAATCAGCCTCAAAAAAACATGGAATATCATTATTACTATGAGAAGAAAATGCCCTTAGCTTTCTACCAATACTGGCAAAGGTTCCCATGAATTAGAGAGGCTTTGTGAGGAAAGACCCTGAGAAGCTATTAATAAGCTACAGTCTTTAACTAGGGGGAAACCCATTGAGTTATTTTGCTTTTATATTTAGAACTGAAATGCATCTCAGAGGTCATCTTGTTCAATTACCTCATTTTAAAGTTGAAGAAACTGTAATTCCAGGGAGATGAATTGAATTATCCATGATCCCAAAGATATTCTAAGGTCAAATCCAGTTCTATTTCCGCTACACCATGCTGCCTCAACTATCTTACAAAGAAATTTTAGCAACACAAACCATTCCTAAACTTAGATTAACTAGATATAGTAAATGAAAAATATAGTTGAGACAGCACTATGGTTCCCTGATTGTTTGATATAATGAAATCAATATGAAAAGACATTTATGGGGCAATTAGGTGGCGCAGGGGATAGAGCACCAGCTCTGGAGTAAGGAGGACCCGAGTTCAAATCCAGTCTCAGATACATTAATAATTACCTAGCTGTGTGACCTTGGATAAGTCACTTAACTCCAGTGCCTTGCCAAAAAAAAAAGACATTTATTCTGGACCTCATAATCATTACTTTATCTTTTCAGATCATTTATTATCAAAGCCAAGTCTTTTTTAAATGTTTATTTTCTGTGAGTACAAATAAACTCTAATATGTTGTCACCTTGATGCCTTTTCTTATTAATAAAAAGTCTGATCATATCTCTATGATAGAGGTAGCATAGTATGATGGAAAGAAGATTGCCTTTGGAATCAGAGGAACTGAATTTGAACAACTTGGCTCTTATATCTACTATTTGTGTGACTTTTAGCAAGTCAGTTTAACCTGATGGGCCTCCATTTCCTCATCTGAAAAATGAGTTACTAGATGACCTATAAAACCCCTTTCAGATCTAAATCTCTGATTCTATGATCTGCAAAAACATTATGACAAGAGGGGCAGTCAGGTAACTCAGAAGAGCACCAGTCATGTAGTGAGAAGGACCTGAGCATTTATTAATTGTTTGACTTAGCAAGTTATCTGACCCTAATTTCTTTCCTCTATCTGCTTCAAAACATTGTGACTGAAGCTATCTGATCACATGACTTAGGATTTCTTGAACTTAAATCTATTGTTTTAAAAGTAATGTTCTGGATAAAGCACCAGCCCTGGAGTCAGGAGTACCTGAGTTCAAATCTGGCCTCAGACACTTAATAATAATTACCTAGCTGTATGGCCTTGGGCAAGTCACTTAACCCCACTGCCTTGCAAAAGCCTTAAAAGAAAAAATAATCTTCCAAGGGGCAGCTAGGTGGGGCAGTGGGTAGAGTACCAGACCTGAAGTTAGGAGGACCGCAGTTCAAATCCGGCCTCAGATACTTAATAATTGCTTAATTGTATGACCTTGGGCAAGTCACTTAACCCCATTGCCTTCAATAAATAAATTTTTTAAAAAAATGTTCCAGAGGGGGAAATACTAAGATCTTTTTTTCTTATTCTTATGGATGACTTATTTTTACATCTTATTTTATGGATGGCTTATTTTTATGGATGGTTTACACTTGCATATTCATTTCCAAATATATCCTTTTCTCTCAGCCAGTGAGCCACACTTTGTAATAAAGCTTTAAATAGAAAGGGGAAAAATAAGTCAATTTATCAAAGCTAACCAATATATTGATTGTCTTATAGCCTATGTAATATATTGCCCCTATTATACACCCAAACACTCACACACACACACACACACACACACACACACACACAAAACTCTTCCTTTGAAAAGGGCAATTCACCAATGAAAGGATCAAGGTTCATTTTCTCAATTACTTTTCTCAAAGTAAAACTGAATACAGCTCTCAGTACTGGGTTTTTGTTCTTTCCATCTATATTATTGTAGCCTTTATATATATATATATATATATATATATATATATATATTATATTATTTTTCCTGTTCCACTTATTTCACTCTGCATTGTTTCATATATATATATATATATATATATATATATATATATACACATATTTGGATTATTAATAGTCATTATTTCTTATATCATAATAGTTTCAATACTCAAAGGGACCTGTGAACTCAGTAAATTGAGTTTCTTTCCAATGATATAAATTTTAATATATTCATGCCTGTCCACCCTACGTGACTCTTGTCCATGTCCTCTCAAAATTCACCACACTCACATTATATTCAGAAGCCTTAGGATATATGGCCTTGACTATGTCATTTAATTTCTCTTTTGGAGATGACTTCCCAGATCTTTTCCAATTATATATCATAGACTTAGAGATAGGAGGGATCTCAAAAGGTAGCTAGTGCAACACTCTTTTTTACAGATGAGGAAACTGAGGTGTTATAAGTGAAGTGACTTGGTTAGTCACATAGGAAGTGACACACAGGAAGTGACACAGTTGAGATTGAACCCAAGTTCTTTGACTCCAGATACAGAATTCTTCCTACTATCGCACATTATGCTGTAAATGTATACTTCTATGAAAATCACAAACTATATCACAGAAGTGACTTTTCTATGATTTTGGATTTTTTAAAAAAAGAATTTCCTAATTAATAACTTCTTCGTCTCTAATCTCAAGTCAGTGATACATTGAAGACTCCTTCACCTTTAGACTCAAAGACTGCAAAAATCACCAATTATTGCTGTCAGACCATCTAAAAAATATCAACAGTTCTAACTGAAAACAATGTGCAAAGGCTTGCTCCTAGCTATATATAGTGGGTCAGTGAAGAATGCCTACAAATTTTCCAATGCTCCAATATCCTGAAATCCGTCCCCTAGCATCTTCAATATGAATAATACCATTTCAGGTTATCTAGGTATGCTCTTATCTTCCATTATACTTTGATATTATCATATATTTTATATATTTGAAACATAGAACTACAATAATAATAATAGTTATCATTGAAAATCCTTTAAGGTTTGCAAAATGCTTTACAAATTTCTCATTTTATTCTCATCAGCCGTGTAAGTCAGGTGCTATTATTTTCCCCATTTTACAGCTGAAGAAACTGAGGCAGACTTGTTAAGTGACTTGCCCAGACTATTTTGCTAGGAAGCATCTAAAACTGGATTGAACTCAGATCTTCCTGACTCTAGACTTAATATATGACATAGAGTTGCCTCAAGTACTCTGAAATAAACCAAACAACATCTTTACAAACTATAGAAAAGGACTTTCAAAGCAACTCAGGTTATTTTCCCCAAAAATGTATTGATTGTACTCATTATTTTGAAATCTTTTCAAAATTTTAACATTTTCATCTAAAAGGACTTTTAGCCTCCAAATCAGATATCTGTTTTCACTGCAATAGCTTCTGGTTAGTCTGGATAAAATCACAATTAATAACTTGTTTTCTAAGAACATTTACAAGGTATGACTTGAAGGCAATTGACAAATTTGAATTCAATACTAAAGTTTCTAAAGGTTTAGGGAAGTAGAATGATGTTCATTCCACAAACCGCTCCTGTCATCCAAGAATTCTTCATGGAAAAATTAACAAAGCAAGTGCAGAAGGTTGGTGATGGTCCCTCATGATTCCTGACTCATAATCCCCAAACCTTATCATGATTAACAGTCTTTTTGCTTTCAAACCAAGGATATCTTAAAAAAATTCCCATTCCTTTATCCTAGATTTTACTTCCTTAAACAAACAAAAAAAATATTTTTTTTTAAGATTAGAAGAGTTAGGGAGAATGATTTTTTAAAACCCTAATCACCCTTTTACTTTAAATAATAGAAAGTATTTAAAACCTTTCACAATGTAGTTGTAGACTACCTTGCTACACATGAAATATTACTCCCAAGAATGCAGTCTATGCTGTATCAATACCTTCCGGCTCTGTTGATGTATTTGCATAGTCTACCTCTATGTTTTCATAACTGTGGTGTGCATGCTCATTCATAGGGCTTCTCTAGCCAGATTCTGGCTAAAGAATCAGGTGGGTTAGCTTAGAGTTTGGCACTTTAAGGATGACAAAGCCCATGGCTGCTTCCAACTAACCATGTATGACTTGGATCCAGGAGGCACTTTGTGTATGAGAAAGAAAGTAAATCGATTATTGGTCTCTAGAGCGGTGCTGGGCAGTTAGTGGACCTTTAAAAAGCAGTGACCCATCTTCAGGTGAACCTTCATCTTACTATCTGCAGTTCACAGTAGGAGCCTTTCAGTCATTTCTTCTGAAGACTGGGGGTGGGGGCATAAATGACCATTTCCCCCACTCTTGCTATCAGGAAGCAGTGAGTCCAGGGCTGCTGAAGCACCTGCTCTGACAACCTAAGACTGGATCTCAGAGCCCTGGACGCCTCCTCTGTGAGGTGTTTCTTTTGTGAGTATGGATGGAGGAACAATAAGGTCAAGATGGACATGCTCAAGCAACTGACTTCAACAATGTCAGGATTCATTGGTTGGAGCTGACTGGCAGCAGAGTGAACTATCAGAATGCCTGTTCATTAGTCCAGAAAACCACTTACTGTTCTGATGAGATTTAATTCTCAACCTCTTAGGACAGTACAGTAGGAGTGACAAGGTATTGAATCTCAAGCAATGATTCTGAATGTTTTGTGATTGGCTTTTGTTTTGTGTATAAGAAATAAATACCAGTCCTGTAGCTAATTTATATTGTAAGTACATTGAGTCCCTTCCTTGTGAGACATTAGTCATGATCCTATGCCTAAAGTAATTTTTCTCTGGAATGCCAGGTTAGAGGGTGTCAGAAAATGTATGAAAAGAAACCTCTTCCAGGGCTTCTAGATCCCCCTTAAAATGAAACCAATATTGAACAGATGATCAGTTCCAGAGCAGATGAGTGGAGCCAGAGAGGGCTCTCCATCCCCCTGACACCAGTAAGCAGTTCATAGTTGTTTAAATAAATTCCATTCTCAGGTTCCCTCCTAGACTAGTTAGAATCTTAGAATCCCAGGAGTTACCTCCTATGAGTAATTTTTCCTGATTTCCTTATTCTACGCTTTCCTCAAATTAACATTATACTCCACATTTTAGGAGCTGAAAGAATGAATAAAAAAGATTTTATCTAGCACTTTTTATGTGCCTAGCACTATGCTAAGTGATGGGGATAAAAATACCAAATCAAAAACAATCCCTGTCCTCATAAAACTTACATTCTAATAAAGGAGGACTGACACATGCAAGAGAATGGTGGCAAGAGGGAGTATTTTGGTTTGAAAAGTTATAAGGATGAAGAAAGCTACAAGGAAAGTTAGGATGGAAGGAAGGAAGGTGGGAAGGGAAGGATGAAGGAAAAAATAATTTCTTAAGTCCTATCATGTAGCAGATACTGTGCTAAGTGCTTTAAAAATATTATTTCTTTTTATCATCTCAACAATATTAGCAGGTAGAAGCTATTATTATTCCCATTTTACAATTCAAGAAACTGCCTTACCCACAGTATTAAAACAAAAATATTCCAGGAAGGAAAGCTATCTCATATTGCAAATAATATTTCTGATACTTAAAATCTTAAACACTTAAATTAACCTCTGATGTTGCTTCACATACACACTTCACATAATTATCTGAGACTGGATTTGAATTTAGGTGTTTCATAACTCCAGTCCCATATCTCTATCTGCTACTCCACCTAGCTATTTCACATGGCAGCATATTGACAAATTCTTTTTTCACAGTAATAGAACTATTTATGGTTCCAGAATTAGATTGTAATATTGGGGAGGAGGAGTTGGGGAAGTGCTTTAAGAAAGAGGGTATGCCGCCAGCAGTCCGGCAGGTGGATATATTGCCAGAGACTGAAATGAAACATGATTTGAGTTGACCTGCCCAGATATGCTAAGACACCTGAGGCACTCAGCAATCAGGACAGCAAGGCCCCAGGGCAGGATTTGAGAGATGAAAGATTCAGTTAAATCCTCCAAGGCATCTTCTTTGATCTGGGTAGCAAGACATCTGTCAAGGAGGTGGGCAGGGATTAAAATGACTGTCTCATTTTTGTATGCTCAATGCCTAGCATCATTTATAGTAGGCACTTAATAATATATGTTGATTCGAACTGGTCAGTTAAATAGTAAACATGTTTTAAGTAACTCCTGTTTCCCTAGATCTGTATTAGACTCTGGAAATGCAAAAAAAAAAAAAAAGAGTAATTTATATCCTCTTCCTCCAGCTTAGTAACTAATTGGAGGAAAAAGGGCATATGGGAAACAACTAACAGAAGAATACAAGACAGAGAATATAATGAAGTGCTGGATTGTATAGAACAGATCATGTGCTATGGAAACTCAAAGAAAACAAAAATCACAGTAGGCTCAGAGTTTAAGAGTTGAGAGAGATTTCTGAGGAAAGCATTTTAATTTCAAATCCTTAACAGAGATGACCAAAATTGTGAATGAGAAAAGCTGCATGAAACCTTCTCATCAAACACATTAAGGGCATGTCATTGGCCTCCATAGAGAGTAGTGGTTTTCTCTTTAAGCATGAAAGTTTCCCCTCCCCCATTTTTAGAGAGAAGGTCACCTTCCCTTAGCACACCATTGTCAACCCAGTCCTTTGTTCTGGGCTTGGAGAAGTGTTCTTTTTTATGCTATGATCACTCCTCCCTTCTCACTTAGCCTTCCTAAGGCTGTGATCTTTTTGCATTTGTACTAATGCCTAGCTATGCTCCAAGAAGAAAAGTTCTCATATTAGGGTATAGAAATCATATATATTTTTCCCTTCTGTGTTCCTTTCCTTTTAAAAAAACAACACTGTATATCTGAATTTTTTAAAAAATTGTCAACATGCTATAGAGAGGACTTATTACTTTAAAAGCCTGTACATTGTTTATATACTCAGATTATTGAATGAGACAGCAGATTTTAATCTGATAGCCCTTCCCTCTTCATTCTGGTGATCTGTGGTGAATTTCAATTTAGCAACGATAATGATGATGATAACAAGGATAATACTGATGATGACAGCAATAGGCGTAACATTAACATAGAGTATAATGTGGTTTATTAATTGTAATATATATACTAACTTGTTTGATCTTAATAAATGCTTATTAACTGACTGATCTTTACTAGAACCTACCTGGTTTGGCATGGGGTGGGAAACCTTTTTTCTGTCAAGAGTCATTTGGTTATTTATAACAGTATTCATGGGCTATAGTTGATCAAGCAATTAATTAATTCACACTAAAAAGCTCTAAATTTATTGAATTTTGAGTTCTTCCCATAGTTGCCTTGGCAAGCCAGATCAATATGTTCCCTGACTGGAAGTTCTCTGTCCCTGGAACCCAAGCATATGAAAAGTTTCTCCTTTAGAAGGACAGATGAGAACAATTTGTTCCAATGATCCAGAAGGCATCTGAAGCAGGTGCTGTGGAGTTCTTAGAACTTGGTCAGATAACGAGGATACCAAGGTCATCCACTGAACCCTGAGTCATCTTAACTTTTGCTCTGCCACTGGCCTCTGAGGACTTAGGAAGAGAGACTGAGGCTGAAATGCCTCACTTAAATCCAATTCACATACAAGTCAGGACATCACCTCATGATGTCATTAGTTCTCTTCAAAAACAAAGTTCAAACAACAATTAGAACCTAGTGAGATAAGTTCTGAAAATAATCTTATTCCCATTTAGGGATAAAAAAAATTGAGTATAATTGAGGTAAAGTGACTTTCTTTTCCATGATGACACATCTTGTAGTATCAGAGGCCAAATTCCAACTGAAAGTTATTTTGATCTCTTTCCCTCATATCCTGCTACCTCTATACTTCAATAAATATCTGAGCATCTACAGAATGTAAGGTATTATGCTAGACCTATGGTAGGGTCCTTCCCCTCAAGGATGTCATAAATTTTCAGGGGAGATAAGCCATGTACATGAGTAATTGGGATGGAAGGGAGAATGTATATTAAAAAAAAAGACATCTAAACCAAGGACTGAGAAATTTGAGAAAGATCACTTTTAGGTGGAGGATCAGTGTAGGCTTTTGGGAAGAGGTGACACCTGATTTAAACCTTGAATGAAAGGAGGGACTTCAATAAGCAAAGATGGCAAGGAGACTGAAGGGAACAGAAGTGATGTAGAGGGGAAAGGAATCTTGACTGACAAGGAAGAAGTTATGAACTAATAGAAGAATATTGGAGAGGGTAGGATGAGAGTAGCAAACAGAGAATCTAGAATTTACATTGTGCAGGGTTTCAGGTGCAAAGATAAGGTATTATTCGGTATTAGCAGGCAACATGGAGCCATTGAGTTAAAGAGTGACTTAATCAGAGCGGTGTCTTATTGTGAAGAGCTTCTTTATCCCTATTTTGCCTTTCCATGTTATATTTAGCTACAGATAGCTTGTGTCCTTCTCTCAGTGGAAAGTAAACTCCTGGAGATTAGGGACTATCATTTTTTTAACCTTAATATTCCAAGCATCTGCTGGTGTCTTCCACAGAGTAAGTGCTTAATAAATGTAGGTTGAATTGTTACTATCCCAGCAGTCTCTGAAAACTCCAGAAGATCTAAAGGGTTAAAGAGTTGCAAGAGAGATCAGGGTATTGTAGTCAACAATTTAACAGGAAATTTTTATAGACTGTCAGAGAAACTAGGGTTTCATCAAACACTGTTCTTAACAATACAATATGCAGTTCAGCAAAGTACTTTAAGCCAATAAGAATTGCCTGCTAAAAATCAGTTACTCAATTTATTGCAAATTAATTATCCAGGTGGCTTAGTCTATATGCAAAGAGTGACTTAATCTAAGCCAGAATCAGAAATAAGGGAAATAATTTCTTTTGAATATCTTCTTTTCCTTTCTTCAGAACTATAAATATTGCTTGATATATTCCTGCATTAAAGAGAAATAGGGGAACTGCTTTTTTTTTTTAGGTTTTTGCAAGGCAAATGGAGTTAAGTGGCTTGCCCAAGGCCACACAGCTAGGTAATTATTAAGTGTTTGAGACTGGATTTGAACCCAGGTACTCCTGACTCCAGGGCTGGTGCTTTATCCACTGCGCCACCTAGCTGCCCCTACTGCTTATTTTTTTTTTTAAATTTTAACATCTTCATAATTTCCTCCCTAGGAAGGAAAGTCATTCCATATAACAAAAAAGTAATTTTTAAGAAAAAAAGACAAAGAATCAGCAAAACCAATCAGTACATTAAAAAAAAAAGTCTGAAAAGATGTACATTGTACAACACTTGTAGATCTCTTACCTTTGCAAAGGACTGGGGTGGTAGTATCATATTTCTTTTTTTGAGCCAGATTTATCTTTATAATATTGTAGTGTTTGCTTTAGGTTTTGTTTTGGGTTTTTTGTGGTTGTTCTTTCTATTTACATTCTTTTGGTTATATTGTGTGTGTGTGTGTGTGTGTGTGTGTGTGTGTGTGTGTGTGTGTGTGAGAGAGAGAGAGAGAGAGAGAGAGAGATTGAAATTGAGAGAGGAGAGTTTTTTTTTTAGTTGTGGTTACTTTATTCTGCATCAGTTCATATAGATCTTTTGATGCTTTCCTGTATTCATCACATTATTCCATTTCCTTCAATATGGTAAAATTCCATCCTATTCATACATCTCTATATATTTATCAGTTCCCCAGTGGATGGGTATCTGCTTTGTTTTTAATTCTATCACAACAGGTGTTGTTATACATATATGTGTGTGTGTATATATGCATATTTATTTAGCATAAATACATTATATATATATTTGGTATATTTAGAGACTTTTTTATTAATTGCTTCTTTGATGTTTATTTTATGCACAATGTGCAATTAGTGTAAGGGGGTTCTTTCTGAAATTTGTTCAGGGTCCTCTGAAATATTTTAAAATCATCACAGGAATTTATACTGTTGTCAGCTCTGGGGAAACTGAGAAATTAATTTTTCCCTATAGAGATGAATTTTTATTAGACATAAAGGGACTAAATTAGAAAGAAGAAACAGAGAAAAGGAAAGAAAAATCCATGAAATATTTCTTAACGCAATGCTGAGTGGGGTGGAAATGGGATAAAGCTTCAGTCTACTTCCTGATACTTTATTTCCAGAAAAAAGGAACCTACAGAAGGGTGAAATGGAAAACATGACATGTTCTGACTACTAAAGTACTCCTAGGAAATTATAACTAGAGGTAAGTATAGATCATATAATATTATGTTCCAGTGCCTGATTTCTTTCATATTATTTAATATATATATATATATATATATATTGCCTATCATTTCTCATTAACATAACTTTTTCTGAACTTCAAAAGTCCAAACTTTTGGTTTGTCACAATAATTAGGAATATTTGAAATGCAAAATTACAATATTTCAGAGTTTACAGAAGGAATCTTAGAGATCATCTAATCCAAACTCTATATTTTAAATGAGACAACTGAGGCCTGGGGAGGTCATACAACTAGTTAGTGATATCTGGACTAGGAACTAGAGCACATGTCTGACTTCCTTCCTTGTGCTTATTGAACTTTAGCACAACCTTGCATCCAACTAAGTGTTCACTCAGGCTTTGTCATGGAAATTTATATATAGATCAGCATTTTTTTTCCTTTTATGTCCAGGGAAACATCTAATCATATTAAATCTGAGTTCTTTACAAAATCATTCAATTTCTCAGTAAAATATATAAACTATATATATATATATATATGTATGCATATATATATGTATATATACACACAGAGAGAGATAGAAAGATATTTAATGTGTACAGTGGGCAGCGCCAAGATTTCTTCAGTTGAACCTCGCAATCCAAGGCTAGTACTCCACTGGTTATGCTTGACTCCTACTTTAATATAAGGTTAATTTCTTTTGTTCCATATTTGAAACAAATTATATTTCGAAAAATGTTTATTTCAGGGTTCTTTATTATTATTCATTAGTTTTACCTCTAATCATTAAAGCAGATCAGTATGAAAAGTATGTTCTAGAACATACAGCCAGTAACATGACCCGTCCTCATAGTATTTTGTCTAGTGACTTCATTTTGTTTGATGACCTATAAATATGAGCAATAGTACTTGTCTGAACCCACAGTACATTCATTGAGTACAACAGAGGAATTTTCATTTTGGCATTATCTGAAAGACAGCTGTGTTTTCACCTGCTGAGAATTTTTTTAAAAAAATTGTTCTTGTAATTTGCATATTCAACAGTGATGTCCTGGATTTTGTGAATATGTTACTGAAAATGATGCCAGGAATTTGGACAGTCTCTTAATGGGTATACAGAAAAGGACAAATTCATTACTTTTATTACTGTAGTTTTTTCAAGAGAGAAATCCCAACATGGCTGTTACAGTTCAAATTTTGAAGGTTAACTTGTGCTTTCATAAACCATACTTAAAGAAAAAATGCTAATTTAAAAATAAATTAAGGATGACAAATATTGTGCCCATAGAATCTATTTTGAAATGAAAGAGTTGATGAAATGACTAGAAAGAACACTGGACTTGGAGTAAGGAATCACTAAGTTCAAATCCTGTTTCAGATGCTTTACTAGCTTTGTGATCCTGGATAAGTTACTTAACCTCTGGATTCTTCAGTTCCCTCAATTCAGTCCAATAAAATGGGACTAATACCAGCTCCAACCTTCCAGAGCTGTTGTGGGGATTAAATGAGAGAGCATTTATAAAGTGCTTTGTAAACCTTGAAGCTTATTTTTGCTAGTTATTATTATTATTATTATTATAACTATTATTATAAATATAATTAAGAGTACTTACTTATAAATTAAGAAACACAGCAACTCAATTGTCCAATGTAGTTTTTCTGTTTCACATTAGTACCTAACTAATTTTATAGTGGTATTGAGAATTTCCAGATTCTGAAAAAAATTTATTTATAAGCAAATTGTTACATCTAATTCAGAATCAATTTCTTTTTTAAAAATTACTTTGATAATTACTAATCATCAAACAATAAAAGTTCTAATAATAACTGGTTTTAAAATATCCCTGTTAGAATTCTGAAAGGTAGAATTTCCTCTGAAGAAGAGGAAAGGATATTCAATCAGAGTCATAGAGTCCTGTATTCATAGCCTTCCTCTGACACTTCCTAGCTCTGTGATCCCAAGCAAGTCAGTTAATCATTATGATTTTCAGTCACTTCATCCATAAAATGAGCAGTTTTTGTATTATCTGCCTCATATGGTTGTGAGGGGAGCACTTTGTAAACCTTCATATAAATTTGAATTATTATTTTAAAAGTTCAATATTCTAATTAGCCAGTGGACTTATGATTTCACTGATGTGCTTATTCCCTCCAGTCATGTAGATTGCAACTCATTCATGCCTACCCATTTTATTTGACTCTCATCCTCATTTCTATAAGTCATACTTTTCATTCAACCCTGATCATAAGAGAAATATTTAGCATAAGGAAGACTTCTGGACAACAAACAGATGCTATTTTGGATATTAGCAAAATCTCAAGCTGTCCTCTGACACAAAAAAACCCTACCTTTTAAAATTACTATTCTATTAATGATACAAAATGACTCTAAATTGTAGAATATCATAAGCTCTTAAAAAATCTAAATAGTGGGGGCGTCCAGGTGGCATAGTGGATAAAGCACCGGCCTTGGAGTAGCATAGTGGATAAAGCACCGGCCTTGGAGTCAGGAGTACCTGGGTTCAAATCCAGTCTCAGACACTTAATAGTTACCTAGCTGTGTGGCCTTGGGCAAGCCACTTAACCCCATTTGCCTTGCAAAAAAAAAACCTAAAAAAAATCTAAATAGTGGGTGTCCTACATCCATTTCTTTGGGGAAAGGAAAAGAAAATAGAAGTAGAAAAGTAGGAGACAAGAGATAGCAAGAAAAAAGAGACTAGGGATAGAAGGTAGGAGGGAAAAGCAAGAGAGATATTTCCAAACAGTTTATATTTTCTCAGAAATGGGATTATAAACTAGAAATTAATTTAAAAAAAAAACAATTTCTTCTTGTTATACTTCTATCTCAGTTACTGTCTATTTCACTGACAATAGTAGTTAGGTGACTTAAAGGTTAGAGGTAATGAGACCATAATCATAGAGAAGGTGGGACTCAAAGCAAGGTAAAGCCTGAACTGAGTTCAAGTTCTACCTCTAACAATTGCTGACTATGGAATCCTGGGCAAGTCACCTAACATCTCAATGCTTTAGCAATCTCTCAGACTAAAAATTGCAGAGGAAATATTAGTCTGTATTAATAAAGGAAATTTTCTCATCTGGGGAGATGAGAAATTCATGTACCAAGGAAATCACAGGTCTAATCTCTAGCTCTATCCCTAATAGCTGTCCTATTCTGTAGCCTCAGAAATCTACCATCTTTCTGATTCATAGTTCCATATTCCAACATTGTGGTAGAAAAGCAATTCTATCACAGTTACCAGAAAAACAAGACCAAAGGAGTTTTAACTGCAAAGATCTTTGGTTACAATGAATGAAAACAACTCTAGCAATGTAAAATAAATTAATCAATAAACATTTATTAAGTATCCCTAAGTGGTCATATCACAGGGTCAGTTCAAAAGGCAATAAGGATATACAATAAAGAGACAGATCTCTTCCCTATTACAGCCCTGTACCATGAAGTACCAATTCTAGTTTATGTGGGACAATGAAATTGTATCACGTAGATGGAGCAATGGACCTGGAGTCAGAAAGGCCATGATGAGTTCAATTACAGCCTCAGATGCCACCTATGAGACCTGGGGCATGTCATTTAACCTTTGCTGCCTCAATTTTATCATTTTAAAAATGGGAATAATATTAGACATAACTTCCCAGGGTTATTGTGAGGATTAAATCATATTCTTGTAAAATACTATATAAACCTTAAAGGACCATATAAGTTCTAGATATTATTATTATTATTTATTATTATTTTTATTAAAATTCATAGGCACCAAGGTAACACCAAATATGGGGAAAATGGAGAAGGAAGCAAAGTTTTAATGAAAGAAAGTAAAAAAGTAAAAAAAAGTAAAAAAAATAGGTAGGAAGAATGAATGGCAAAATCTTAACCCTGTTTTTCTATCTAGAAGCTTTTTCATGATCTGTGGTGATTAAGCCCATTACTCCTACAAAGATAGTTCAAACAAAGGGAAAGGGTGCTTAGAGGTATAAAGTATTAGAGACTGGAAAGACACTACTCACAATCAAAATAATTGGTTAAAAAGAAGTCAAACATTCCTAGATCCCGGACATCCTTTTCTAATTCATTTTTTTTTGTATCTTTCCATATTGTCCCTTTCTTAAATATAGTATCTTTGAATATGATCCTAATGCAAGAATTCCAAGAGTATAAAGTCCAAACATAAAAGAGTGAGAGTGGGGAGGCACCTATATTTGAATCCTATTTCTGATATTTACTACCAGTGTGGCCTTGGTAATCTCTTCATCATCATCAGTGGCATGAGAAGAAGGATACCTGTAGTACCTATTTATATGGCTTATGTGCAAGAAGACAATGCTATATACAACCACAAATGAATCTGTTCAGGTTCCCTATTCTGATAGTTTTAGGATGTATTAGGTGCCACTCAAGGATAGGAATGAAGGGTACTGGAAAAACAAACTGGTCTGAATACAAATATATGTTATATATGTTAAGCACTTTGAAAGTCATAAATTACCACATAAATGTCAGCTATTATTAAATTAGCCTTCATTATTTTTTGTCAAAATACTCTTAGTAATAATGTTTGTCCTTCATTTGTGAAGAAGAAGACCACAACATCATGGAAGTAATGCCATGACATCTGACTTTCTATTCTGTATTCCTGAAGAACTGGCTTAATGGAGATGCATAGATATGAAATTCAAATCAAATGATACAGAATTTAAAAATTGGGACTATAAAGATTATGTAGTACAAAGTTCCCATTTTACAGATTTAGAAACTGAGGCACAGAGAGATAAAGCAATTTCCAAAAGTTCACATAACTCATTAGTAATAAGACTAGAAGCTCAGTTAATGTGGTAGGGCAAAAAAAGATTATATTTTGGAGCCAGGAGGTAATGGATCTTGGTTTTAGATATTGTATGTATGACCATGATCCCTTCTCCAAGCCACACTCTTCTCATCTATAAAATTTGGATGCGACTATTCATAGGGTTTTGAGTCATGTTCTCTAAAAACTTTTAAGTATTATGCAAATATAATTGCTTGCTTTTATAGACTTCAGGTCTCCTCCCTGGTTAATTCTTCCCCCAGCAACACATTGAAAAGACATAATTTCAAAGATTCTTCAGAGATATTCATGTTAACTTTCTTACTCTATTATCATGTACTTTTTTTCCGACAGACCCTGAAGATGTTTTAAATTTTTAGTCTTTTGGGTTATCAGTTTAAACACAACAAACTTTTTGTTCCTTTTTCCCAATGATTGGGAGCAGGAATATAAATTACTCTTACTACAGAAATTTGGACTGTATTTTTGTTAAATCCCTTTTATGTTACTAAATGATTTGCATACTTTTGGAGTCAAGAGGTCACAAAAGGCCAATCCTTGGCCCCCTCTTCTCAAGGTCTCCTACTTTTCATTACCCAGTGATTTCATGATTATATCCTTAGAACCAACAGAACTATTCACTTCTGTCTTACATTTAAGAATGGAATGATTTAGCACCATAATTTAAAACTCCTAAACACTAAAAATAAAGACTCCTAAAGAGGAAGTAGCCACAGGAGGTGATTATGGAGTTTTTGTTCACTCCATTTGGCTAAGACACAAATCTTGCTGAATTGTAATTATCCAGGAAATTTTATCCGACATTAATAGTAGAATTTCCTCCCTCCATTTTCGAATGTAGTGAAGAGATTAAATGGACCTATTTTATTCAGAGTAACTAGTTCTCCTGCCACCATCTGTCACATTCTAAAGACATTTCCTAACTCAGAGTGTCCCCAGTACTAGTTTGCTTTGAACTGATTTAATATTTCATAAACTTGAATCAATTGAAGACAACTTCTCTGTCACTTTCATTTTTAACAGATTTGGTTTTAAATTTTCTAAAAATAAATGTTTTACATTTTTATATGAGAATATTCTTATACCAATTGACATTTACATTTGCATTTTGGATTTCTGGGTTACTACATAGTAAATAAATACATTTCAAACAGTCTAATTGTTTGGTTTTTTAAAAGTATTTGCCATTAAATCCAGTAAAAAAGGTGATTTGATTTAAGAAAAAAGATAAAGGGATTTAAGGTGAATTTTTAAAAGGAACTAATTAGCTGAGCAACTTCTTTGCATCTACAATAACTTATCATTTTAGAATTTTAATCATTTCAGAATCAAAGAATGTTACAGCTAGGAGGAACTCAGAGATCATTTATATTAACCATCTGATTTCACTTAGTTTCAAATGACTCCTTTATAAAACCATTAAGATTTGGAAAATGCACACCCATGTTCTAAAATGATTCTAGCAGCCATCTCTGAGGTATCATACAATGGAGATTAACCCTCCCCTTCTCCTGAGGTGTTTTGGGAATTATTGACTGGCTAGTTTGAGGCAACATCTGTTAAATCAGGCAGAAGAAGCAGCATTGTCTAGCAGACAAGGAAGCAGCAATCACTAGCAACATCATCAAGAACAGGTTATGCTAAAATAACCATATCTTTTTTTTCCTGGCATAGTTCCTACCATGCTATCTACTGGGTAGAGATCAGGATAATGCCACAATCTTAAATATTTAGGGTTCATAAATTATTCCACAAAGTCTCATTCCATTCTTACAGATAAGTCAGAGAAATGTAGATAGATGATAATATTTACCAAACTTGAAAAAGAAACAAAATTGAGAGATAAAAATAATAATGATGATGACAATGAGAATTAACAATAATAGCTAGTGTTTTACAATTATCAAGCCATTTTACTTCTCACACCAATTTTGGGAAATAGGTCCTATTATTATCTATTATTATTATCCCAATTTGTATAGAGGAGGAAACCAAGTAGAAGTTACTCATTACTTAAACGTTTATTAAGCATCTATTATGTGCCAAATACTGCATTAGCTGCTTGGAAACAAAGAAAGGAAAAGACACAAAGAGTTCACAGTCTGATGGGAGAGACAATATGGGAACAACTATGAACAACAAGATATGTATAGGATAAATTGAATATGATCAACAGAGAAAAGATCTTAGAATTATGGGGAATCAGGAAAAACTTCTTTTAAAAGACAGAATTTTAGATGGGACTTAAAGAACCTGGGAAAGCAAGAGACAATGATGACTGTCTTACTTAGGTTCATTCAGCTAATGAATGTCTGAAAGTGGATTTGAACTCTGATCTTCCTAAATCCAGGTTCAATATTCTATCCACTATGCCATTTAGTGATGTGTGAAGGCAATTTTGAGGGTTCACAAAACCAATTGGATAAGTATAATAAGGGGGTTATATGACTAGTAAGCATTTTATGCAAAGAAGATAATGTGGTTAAAAATTCAAGACAGGTTGAAAATAGCTAATATATTCTTAATCCTAATTGGCAGAAGCAAAGAGCCCAGAATGAGGGTAGTGGTCTGAACATATCTGTAATATGATGTTCAATTCTGATGCTTACAATTTAGAAAGAGTATGAACAACTAGTATGGGTTCAGCAAAGTTGCAAGCAGAGTGGTTAGAGGATCGGACAAATAAGAAATGATGAATAAGATATTCAGAGAAACTTGAGAAGATTTGTATGAATTAATATAGACTGAAATGAGCAGGAACAAGAAAAGGATTTATGCAAAAACAATATTATGAAGAAAGGCTACTTTTAAAGTCCTCAGAACTCTGATCAAAGCATGAAATTATAATGACTTCAAAAGACTGATGATGAAACTTATTTCCCAATTCTAGACAGAGAGAAAATGGACTCAAAATGCTGAATAAGATACACATCCTCAGATAAAGTCTGGGTAAAGCAATGGATTTAGAGAAAGGTGAAAAATATGGCCACCCCCCCCCAAATAAACCAATTTTTTAAAGGCATGGAAGAAAAAATACAGAAGACAAACACAAGCTTTTTTTCTAATGTGGTGAATTAAAATTTAAAAACAAATTGTAATAGAAATTTTCAGTTTCTTATACAAGTTATCTTGTTCTTTTTGTAGATAAAAATGTTTCTATTTGTTGAAGATTGCTAAGGTTACAATTAAAAGAAAATTTTAAAATGCAATGCAAATGAGATTTGATTGAAAGAACTGGGAAGGTTCTTGGGGAGCAACATACTAGCTGTCCTCAAGAATTTGTTTTTCAAAATTGTTGCTCTTTTTGATTTTTAGTGGAAAAGGTATTTGACCTGTTTTGTTTTATTCAGAGAGCAGAATAAGGAAAAGAAATGAGTGAAAGTTGCTGAAAGATGGATTTTAGATTGAAATCAGAAAGAACTTCCTCATAATTGTCCAGTTGTCCTCTCCTTGAAGGAGCTAGTCTATGAGCTAGTCATTGTGCTAATCATTTTAAAAATATTATCTTGCTTGATCCTCAAGACAGCCTTTATCATTCCCATTTTATAGATGAAGAAAGTGAGGTAGACAGTGATTTACCCAGTCACACAACTAGTAATTATCTGAGGCTGTATTTGAACCCTGGTTCCTGATTCCAAATCCAGTGCTCTATCCATTGCACCATCTAGCTGTCTCCTAAGCAAGGAAAATTGTTGTTTTGGGTCTTTAGAGTAATTGTTTAATAAATGCTTACTGATTTATTGATTTGAAAATGAGGAAAACTTCCACAACTATGCACTTTATCCTCAACAATATAACTTGAGTTTGTATGGTACTTTGTGGGTTACAAATTTTTTTAACATTCCTAAAAGGTAAAAAGTACAACATTACTCCTGTAATTTGGCAGATAATTCAGTTCAGTTCAATTCAATTCAATGTAATTCAATAAACATTTATTCAAGTGGCAAGCAGTCTGATAAACTCTGGATAAAAAACCTTGGATAAGAGATTAAGTGTGTTGCCCATAGACACATGATGAGTGGGTGTCAGGGCTGAGATTCTGACAAGTTTTTCTGATTCTAAATTTAATGGGTTTTCCACTATCAGCATATTATCTCTTAAGATCAAGACTTCCTTCAACTCTGCATCACTTAAATCCAATTTATACACAAGTCAAAAGTCATCATCCAGACCATTTTACTGTTTTTACCTATCCTGAAGTCATGTATTGACAGGCAGGTGACTAAACAGCAGAGGATGCACTGGGAGCTGCAATCCCAACTTGGAACACAGGGAGCCCAGGCTATAGGGTCATCTTCTCACTTTAAATAGTTGTGGGATTCAGCAGTCCCCTGACTGTCTGAGCAAACTTTTTAAGGATCACACTACTCATTTCCTGCTATGCGGAAGGGGCTAGAAAAGGTACCCTAAAAATTGTCTACTTACCAAACTTTGACCTGACCACTCTGACAGGCAGGGATTCTACCTTGCAGTCAAAACACACACACACACACACACACACACACACACACACACACACACACACACACAAATGTATAAAAACTTCTTCAAAGATGAGTCCACTCACCATTGTACTCATAGACAATGCAAAATCCATAAGACAAATGAAAGACAAATAACTCTTGTTATGAGAGAACCCAGGAGGTATCACATCCAAATGATAGCCCTGAGTGAAATGACACTGGCAAATGAAGCTAACTTACTGAAGATGGAGCTGGATGTATGTTTTTCTGGAGAGAAAGGGAGCACCATAAAACTGCTGTAGGTTTTGCAATCAAAACTAGTGTAGTCAACAAGCTTGTATCTACCAAAAGGAGTGAATGACAGGTTCATGGCAATGTGATTACTACTTACAGGAAAATGCCATGCCATCAAAATCAGTGTCTATGCTCCCACCATGGCAAACCCTAATGAGATCAAAGAAAAATTTTATGAAGAACCTAAAGACTCTTATTATCTATGTGCCAAAAAAGACAAACATAATTCTGAGTGACTTTAATGCTAGGGTAGACTCAGACTTTTGGATATGACAGAGAGTCCTTGGGAGGAATGGAATTTGGAAACAACAGTAATGGTCACTTACTACTGACAACTTATCCATCACATGGTATTCTCACCACCAACACTATGATTCTTTTACCTAAAGCTTTGTGGATGTACCATTGCAGCAAATAGACTATGTCATTATAAGTAGAAACGACACACATCAAGAGTGGGGAATGTGTGATGCAGAGTGCTGGACTAATCATAGACTCATCCTGTGTAAGCTAATTATTCATATTCAACAGAAGTGGTGAACACAAGGCAAGAAGACTACTTGAAGACTTAATGACAACAGATTAGAATGCTTATCTTCCAATTAACAATTGGAAGAGAAAGTTGAACCAACACACAATTGTCAACAGTGGAACAGAAAAAGAGTTGGTAGCTTTTAGATATTTGGTGTCCAGCAATGCATTTGCTTATCTGGTTCAGAATACTCACAAACATCAAGACTGGTTTGCTGAAAATGATGGTGAAATACAGAAGTTGCTAAACAAAAAAAAAGAACTCCATATCTGGCAGGATAGTTCATTCATCTCTAAAAAAAGGAAACATTTAATTCCATGAAAATTAAAGTAAAAACTAAGGGTAGAGAGATGAAGGATTCTTGATTTAGTAAAATGGTAGATGAAGTTCAGTTTTATACTGATAGTAGCAATCCAAGGTACTTTTTTGATGTCCTGAAGGTTATTTCTGGGGCAAGGACATATGTTACATCTCAACTGCTCAGTGCTGATGGAGCCACTTTGTTTTTAGGGACATGATTCCAGAGAGATGAGCCGAATATTTCCATAGTGTTCTCAATATTTTTGTCATCAATCATTGACCATTTATCTCAAGTTGAAGTCAATCCTTCTCTAATTGAAGATCCAACTGAAGATATTTTTGAATGCCAATTGGTTATTTTTCATGTGGTGAAGCACCCCTTGCTACTTCTATTCCATTTGAGATTTACAATGTGTGTGGGGATAGGGGGAGAGTCTATTGTTCAAACAAAAGTTGACTGAAATTTTCTAGATTACATGGCAATGACAAGAGGAGATTGTTTTCCAGGAGGTCAAGAACTCCATCTCTAAAAGGTGAAGGGACAATCCTGTCCTGTGACATTCTCTCTTGCCAACCATGACAGAATTCTTGCCAAAATTCTCCTTAGTAGAATGATTCTTTACATGGAAGATGGTCATCTAAGAGGCAGTGTAGCTTCAGAAAGGACAGCAGAACAGTTGATATGGCATTTGCTTCCCAGCAACTCCAGGAGAGATGCCAGAACAGAACAGCGTTTTGTATATAATATTTGTAGATATTTGATAAAGTCAGTTGTGAGGACTTGTGAAAAATTATGTCAAAATTTGGTTCCTCAGAGAAATTTATCAGTATTGTGTGTCAATTTTTCTGGATAGTAGATGATGCTCTCATGCTATTCTAGTCACCAGTGTAGTGAAACAAGACTGTGTGCTTCCTCCCATGATTTCTAGAATGATGCTTTCAGTCTTATTGTCAAATACCTTCAATGAGGAAGAACACAGCATCAAGATCATCATTGATAGAAAATTCTTCAACCTGATAAGTTTATAAGCTAAGACTAAAGTGGAGGGAGTTTTAGTACATGATCTTCTATTTGCAGATGTTTAAGCTCTTAAGGCAGACTCCAAAGCTGAGATGCAACAAAGTATGAATTGATTCTTTGCTGCTTGAGTTAATTCTGATCTACCAATTAACACCAAGAAAACACAGGTGCTAAATCAGCCAATACCATACCATCTGTATGTGGAAGCATCAATAGCAAATGGAGTTTTGAATGCTGTGAATAAATTCACTTACTTTGGGAGTATACTTTCTAGGAAGATACCCATTGATAATGAGATTGACACTCAACATTACCAGAACTAGCTCAGTGTTTGAAAGGCTCCAAAGGAAAGTATAGGAGAGAAGTGGTATAACACTGAATATCAACCCAATGATCTACAGAGCCATTATCCTGATCTCATTGCTGTATGCCTATAAAACCTAGACAGTCTAGCAGCACCATGCCAGGAAACTGAGTCAATTCCATTTTGAGCTGTCTCTGGAAGATACTTAAGATCATCTGATGGAATAAGGTACCAGATGCTGAAGTCCTTTCTCAAACTAAACTGCCAAGCATTCAAATTGCAGAGAATGCAGTTCTCTGCATGGGCTGACCATGTTGTTTGAATGCCAAAGGTATGTTTACCAAAAAGACAATTTTATGAAGAATTCACAGTGGGCAAGTACTCATGGGGGAAGAGGAGTATCAGAAAAAGTGATTTAAGGATACTCTCAAGGTTCTCTTAAGAATCTTGGAATTGATTGTGTGACTTGGGAGACATAGAACTGCCAAGACTGGTGTGCCTTCATCAGAGAAGGTGTTGTGCTCTTATAAGCACAGTAGAATTGTAGTAACTCAAAAGAAATGCAAGATGCACAAATTTAGAAATCCACCCCAAAGTTCACATGGTCTATTTGTGCCTGACCTATAGCAGAGCATTCTGTGCTCATTATTGGTTTGATTAGTCACAGTCAGATGAGCTCTAACATAATGATGTCATTTTGGGCCTCTTTGAGAATGAAGGACAATTACCAACCATTTCTAAATAATCTGTAAGACTCTACCAGTCCCCTGTGGAAACACAAGAGTGTGAATAAAAAATAGAAGAATCAGCAAACTCTAGACTCATTAAAATATTTATTATTGTTTTTTGATTAGTTGCATTACTTTCTATCATAAATAGATTTAGTTTGAAAGGACAGAGGTGAAATCAAATTGCTTTGTCATCCCAACAAATTTAGTTTGAAAGGAAAGAGGTGAAATCAAATATTTTTGTCATTCTCCCAAATATTTAGTGTTGATCTAGAGATGAAGTATGGTTTAAAAAATGTTATTATGCTAAATGAAAATATTTTTATTTAATTTGGACAATGTCAGAAATATTCTTATCTCTAGTCATTAATTATGAGTTCCAAAGCATCCTAAATCAAAAAAAATAATGATGATGATAATGTTTGTCCATCATACTCACAGAAAATCATGACATCAAGGAGGTAGTGCTGTGACAAGTACATGAAATGGATTTGAGTGAGAGGGGGACTGTGCTAAGTCACCTACCTTACTTTCTCCACTGGGTCTAGGTGAAAGATATGAATCAGGTCAACTGGAGATGACCCTGGATGCAAGGCAATCTGGGTCAAGTGACTTTCACAGCTTGTAAGTGTCAAGTGTCTGAGACCAGATTCCAACTCCTGTCTTCCCTACTATAAGGTCCTCTGCACCACCTAGCTGTCCTAAATCAGAAATAATCAAAATTGTAACCAGAGTAGACTCTCAATATTCTCAGGGGATATATTCTCTAACATTCATCTAAAATTTTGAGTTAGAAATTTTCTCACTCCCTCCTCCCCTTTCCTAAGATGGTAATCAATTAAGTGTAATACCCTCTTTCTTAAGGACTAGAGCTTAAACTTAAATCATTCTGGTTCTCATTGATTGGCCAACAATAAGTACCAGGTCAACCCTTGTCAAGTTGGAACCTTGATTGGCTCAAAGAATGTAAATAGCAATATCTTCTGTTTGGCCAGATCTTCCCCTCCCACTCTGATTCTTTTTGACTAAGTAAAAAGAGGTCATTCTATACTCCATTTCTTTCTTATTTAATCTTAATCCCTGAATTGACTCAGTCAAGCTAAGACCTGTTAAAGACCTTGGCTTTAAAAAAAGGCAAAGGTCTCCCACTGCATCGAGGGCCACATTCAGTCATTCTGATCTGTATCTGGCCACTGGACCCAGTTGGCTCTGAAGGAAAATGTGAGGATGGTGACTTTGCATAGACTCCCCCCATTTATATCCAATTCACTAGCATGTCTTGGCATCAACTCCCTGATACCATAGTCCCTTTTGAGAACAAAGGACAAACAAAAATACCCACATTAGTCATGCTGTAAAAGAAGAAAGAACAAAAGAAAAAAACCAGGAAAAAATAAAGTGAAAATAATATGCTTCAATCTATATTCAAACTCTGCCAGTTCTTTCTCTGGATGTGAATAGCATTTTCCATTGTGAGTCTTTCAGACTTATCTTGGATCATTGTATTGCTGAGAAGAACTGAGAAAATCATAGTTGATCATACAGAATGCTGCTGATACTATAAACAATGTTATCCTGTTTCTACTCATTTCACTTTGCATCAGTTCATATATCTTTCCATGTTTTTTTTTCCGAAATCACCTACACCTGCCCTGAGATCCTAGAAGCAGAGGGTAAAAAAAAATTGAGGGAATCCATGGACTACCTCCTGAAATAGATCCCAAAATAAAATCTCCTGTGAATATTAAAGCCAAATTCCAAAACTCCCAAGTCAAAGAGAAAATATTACAAGCATCTAGAAAGAAACAATTCAATTATGGTGGCACTACAGTCAAATTACACAGGATTTAGCAGTGTCTACAGTAAGAGTTCACAGGGCTTGGAATATGATATTCTGGAAGGCAAAAGAGCTTGTATTACAATTGAGAATCAGCTACTCAGCAAAACTGAACATCCTCTTTCAGGAAAAAAGATAGATGTTCAATGAAATAGGGTACTTTCAAACTTTCCTGTTGAAATGACCAGGATTGAAAAGAAAATTTGATCTTCAAGTGCAGGACTCAGTTGAAGCATAGAGAGGGTGGACAGGAATAGCAAATTATGAGGGATTTAATGAGGTTGAATTCATGTATTCCTGAATAGGAAAAAGATACTTATAAGTCATATGAACCTTTTCATGTATAGCATATATATATATATATATATATATATATATGAAGAATTATAAAGATGGATAAAAGGAATATACTGAGAAAAAGAAAAGGAGAGGTAAAAAGGGCTAAGATATTTCATGTTAAAAAGTCAAGAAAAAGATTTTGCAAAGGAGGGGAAGGAGGGAAGGTGAGAAGGAATGAGTGAGCTTTCATTCTCATCAGAAGTATCTCAGAGAGGAAATAACATACACATTCAATAGGGTATAGAAATCTATTTTACCTTAGAGGGGAAAGGAAAAGAAAAGGATGGAAGAAAGGGGAGGGGGAGGGGGCTATAGGTGATAGAAGAGAGGGAAGATCATGGAGGAGGGCAAGCAGATACAACACACTTTTGAGGAGGGGCAGGATGAAAGGAGAGAGAGAGAGAGAGAGAGAGAGAGAGAGAGAGTGAGAGAGCATTGAATAGATTAGAGTGGGGAGGAATAGAATGTAGGGAAATACAATTATCATCAACAACTGTGGGAAAAAATATTGAAGCAACTTCTGTGGTGGACTTATGAAAAAGAATGCAAACCATCCCTGAGGCAGAGCTGATGATATCTGAACACAGACTGATGTACACATTTTTTCCCCCTCTCACTTTATTTTTCTTGAGGTTTCTTTATCTTCATGGGGGAGGGAGGGGGAATTATGTTTACTTTCACAACAAGATTATTGTAGTAATTGTGAAAATAAATAAATTAATTTTTAAATAATCATCCACACCACAACTTGTTTAGTTATTTCCCAAGTAATGGGCATTTAAGGGATATATTCATACACTGTATGAACACAATGCTAAGTTGAAGAGTTAGTGTAAAAGATGAAGACAGGTATGGAGACAAAGAAAGAAAAAGGACGGACAACTGGGAAGAGTTAATGTGTATCTATGCATTTCTCTTAGGTTTTCTTTCTTCCCTTTCTTTCAGTGAGGAGGGGGTAGAAATTGTTTCTAGAAGGTACTTTGGGGAATTGAAGAGACTGGAGCAGTTAGTACTGTGACAATAGGGTTGAACTGGGAAAAGCTGAGATAGTATTATATAAAACACTTTGCTGATGTTAAAGCTTATATAAATTTTAGCTATTGTGTTGTTATTAATTTGCAACCTCTAAACCAGATGTAATATCTTATTCATTAGTCACCTGCAATAATAACTTCCAGAGGCTCATAAACTGTCTCTAAGACCTTAAAGAAAATCAAAGAATAAGCAAGGGTTCGCTTTGTTACTATTCTAATTCACTTTCTAAAACCTTGTTTCCTGTCCTCCTGGCCTCATGCTGCCCTCTGGCTGTTCAAAGCTTGTTACTTATGGATTCCTTCCCTCTCTCCAAAATTTCCTTTTCCCCTTTTTTTTTTGTCTCAATGAAAAATACTCATTCTTTGAGAGTTGTGATTATACTTTAGACCTTGTTTGATTATTTGATTAAAATAATTCTCATTAAAATGTGAATAAAATTTAACCTCACCTGGAGGATATCTGCTCCTCTCTTGGTCATCCCCAACCTATGACACTCATTGAGTTGTTTGCCAAGGAATAAATTGCCTGAATAAGTATTGTAATCCCTTCCTCATTTTTAAAAGCAATACCTTCCTATAGTATTGAAAGGATTGTGGGTCCATATTTGAAATTTTGGGCCTCCAGTGCAGAGATCCCACTGTATTCTAAAATGAATACATCATGACTAGTGAGTGACCCAGGAGAATTCAAACCTGTGCTCAACACCTTAAAAATTATAAAATGACATTGGCTTCTATTTCTGTGTACAAAGACAGGATTATGCTACTTCTTTTTCTTCTTTTGGTAAGCTATCCAGGATAGGAAAAGACCTAATAGTAGGATAACAGGCAATACAATATAGGAAGGCCTCTTGTGCTACATCTGTTCTTGGTCTGATCTCAATCTCTCTACTGATACTTTTCAGGATCATTCAACTTTTTCAAAATGTAAGCACTAATTATAAAATTGACTACTCTTAAGGAAGTCACATCAATGTGTTTGTTCTTCACTCCCCAGTAGTATCAAATCAGGAAATCTTATGTGTTTTCAATCTGTCAGTTTCACAGTTGAGATGCTTTGAACAAGTGTTTCTTAATATGTTGGGGGGAGGGCAGCTAGGTGACACAGTGGATAGAGCACCGGCCCTGGAGTCAGGAGTATCTGAGTTCAAATTTGGCCTCAGACACATAATAATTACCTAGCTGTGTGGCTTTGGGCAAGCCACTTAATACCATTGCCTTGCAAAAAAGAAAGAAAAGAAAAGAAAATACTTTATGGGGGGAGGAGTCTGTTAACTTTTGAAAAAATATATTGGTAACCATAGTTCAATATAATTGATTTCCTTTGTACACCTATTTATTTTCTGAATTTAAAGACAATCTTCTAAGAAAGGGTGCATAAGCTTCACCAGACTGGTCCATAGCATGAACATGCACGCGTGCACACACACACACACACACACACACACACACAAACACATAAACACTCACAAAAGATTAAGAGCTCAACTCTATTGTATGTATGGCATGTATGTTTGCCCCACCCCTTTTTGTTATCTTGCACAACTGGAAATAATCATTGAAACTGCTCGTATCAGAGCTTTCGGACTCAGAATCAGGATGAATTAAATTTGAATTTTACTTCAGATCCTTCTAGCTCTGTGATCCTGAGCAAATCACCTCACTTAGCTTCAGTTTCCTCATTTGTGAAAGAGGGATAAAAATAACCATCAACTTCACAGGATTGTTGTGAAGATCAAATGAGGTAGCATGTAAAGTACTTTGTAGACCTAAAACCCTACATAAATGATAACTATTATAATTATTTGCTGAGATCTTGCTACATGTTCTCCAAGGATAGGATGGACTAGGTAGGTGCTAAGGTCCTTTTCAACTCTCAAAATATGTGATTTTAAACATCAAGAGCTAAGGATTGGTTTAACACATGAATTTTCATGGAGGAGGATAGCCTCAGAAGCCACTTTCTATCTATTATTTTCAGAAAACCTTTTTCGACTTTTAAAATGCAAGATATTTCTAGAACTTTATGTCAAAAACTGTTCAAATTCTAAAAAAAATTAATACAGCACAATTAAATTAATCTTTAAAATAAATTAATCTTTAATAAAAGTTATTACTCATTGAAATGTAGCTTTTAAACAACTTAAGACTAAATCAGAATCATTAAGGACTAAATCTAGGAATTCCAAGTTCATCAAAAAATGGAGCTGCTCAATAATTTAAGATTAAATCATAGAATCTAGAGTTTAGGTTGAATTAAGTTTAGCCTTCAGACTTTTCAGATGATGAGCCTGAGGTCCTTTAAGGATTCTGTCAGCATTGTCAAAAAGTAAAAGGCTGTAATAATCTGGCCCCTTTGTCAGGGCAATAAAAGGACCTAATAGATTTGTTGTTCCAGGAAGTCAGCACCTGGGTTTGAGTCCCAACTATAAGCTATATGTCCTTGAGTAATTCAATTAAACTCTGAGCCTCAGTTTCTTCATCAGTAAAATGATGGTGACATTTTTACAGCTTACTTCACAGGATTTTGTGAGAAATTGCCCTACACTAAGGGATCCTACACTTTTCTGGGTCACAGACCCCTTTGACAGTCTGATGAAGTCTATGGACCCTTCTTAGAATAATGTTTGTTATATGTATTAAATAAAATGCATATAGATTCAAAGAGAACCAATTATTTTGAAATAAAAGTATACTTTTTCCCATGTTAGGTCACAGCTCTCTTAAAATTTATAGATTCATGGACTCTAGAATCAGAACCCCTAACATAAAGAAATGCAAGTACCTTATTTTGGAAACGTTAGTCATGTGAGGATCAAATAAGATAATTTATTTAAAATCTCTGTCAAATTTATAATAGAAAACATTAGAGAGCTAGAAAAGACCTCCAAAGTGGGGCGGCTAGGTGGTGTAGTGGATAAAGCACCGGCCTTGGAGTCAGGAGAACCTGGATTCAAATCCGGTCTCAGACACTTAATAATTACCTAGCTGTGTGGCCTTGGGCAAGCCACTCAACCCCATTTGCCTTGCAAAAATATTAAAAAAAAAAAAAAGACCTCCAAAGTTACATAAACTAATTTAGGCTTAATTCAAGCTATTTGGGACAAATGGGTTATTCTTGCCTTGCCTCCACAGGAAACTCCTCTTCCTTTTAGGGATCATTCCTTCCACTAAACTGTGGCCCTTACCATTTGCATCACTCACTTGAAACTTAAGCATGATGTTAATGATGTTTGTCCTTCCTTCTCAATGAAGACCATGACATCAGGGTCTACATATTGCTTCCAAGTGTTGCATATCTTCTACTACATGAGTAATTAACCCGTTGTTGTGTTATAGTCCTGTCAACTTCAGTGCTTAACCATTTGGGAGTCTTTTGGTCATTCTAGAGGATTAAAGTACTATCTTAAAATTTGTCTAAAATTCCTTTTCTCTGATTATTAGTGAATTTGAACATTCTTTCATGTAATTATTGAAAGATTTTGTTCTCTCCTTTGTGAATTTTCTGATGATATGCTTTTGAATCAATTTTCCATTGTCAAGTTGTATATTATTTGTACTAAAAATATGGCTCAGTTTCTTTTAGAATTGGGATTCCATTCATCTGGTATCTATATGCCTACCAATTTAGTCCAAGGATTATTTTATTTTGTTTGTTTGGTAAAAATGTTTCTCCTCTATGTAGCTGAAACATATGTTTTATCCTTTCATCCCTTATTTTTATGATTCAAAAAAATATATCTAGTCGGCTGACCCAGTTAGTTTATTGTGGAGTCTGTTGTGAGATTTGCCTCCAAACTCATTTTTGGTGAGATTTTCAGCAACTTTTTTTTATGATCCCTTCCTTCATGCTTTAAATTGTAGATTTATTTTGTTCCATTGATCTATTCTCTTTATTCTTTTTCTAAGACCAAACCACTTTTATTCTTATTGTATTAAAATGCTTTTTGTTTTTGTTATTGGTAGTGGTCTTAATTATAATAGTTTAATAAAAGTTAAATAACTTTATTAAGTTGTTAAAGTCTATTAAATAATTTCATTAAATAATTAACAGAAAATGATCATTAAGGGCAACCAAGAAGATCAAATGAAAATATCATAAACTTGGAAGTCTGTGGGTTTTAAAAAGTTTAAGTGAAATCACTACTTATTCACTCTATTACTTTTCAATCATTCATCCCATTACTGTTGTGATATTATAGATTCCTTGGCAGAATAAATTCTCTACTAAGAACTTATTTAATACTTTGTTCTTTAAAAGTTATTAATCCAAAAAGATCTTGATAGGCATTGGGTTGAATATAATGATGTTAATATAATGTATATATGCTATTTTATACATTATATCATATAATAATAGGATGAATCCAGTAGGGAAAATGTAAAGTCTTGCACTTGGATGCAAAAAATATATATATAATATGAGAGACATGATCAGTTAGCAATTTTTGGAAAAGATCTGGGGTTTTAGTGGACTGGAAGCTCAATATGAGTCAAAAGTGTGGTTGTGGCAGCAAAAAGCAAAAATAAAAAACTAATGCAATCTTAGGCTGTATTTTGAGAGGTATAATTTACAGGAATAGGGAAATGATAGTCCCTCTGTAGTCTAGCTTCAGCAAATGTCAATCAAAAGTATTATATTTAATATTGAATCTCATAATATAGGGACATTGATTTTTTCCATTTTTTAATTTAAAAAAAAGAAAAAGTTGGAGCATGTTCCCTAGAAGGGGACAACCAGAATGATGAAAGCCTGGAAAGCATAGTGTATGAGAATTCATTGAAGGAATTGGGGTATGTTTGTTTTTTAAGTTGTGTTTGTAAATCTCAGTATAGTCAGACACACAAATCTTTCCCAAATAACACTTTTGGTGATCTTTTCTAGATTGTGTGTGTATATATATATATATATATATATATATATATACATATATATATATGTATATATATATATACATATATATATACATATATACATATGACTATCTAATATACTTCTGAATTTTTCTACCTTCTGCCAGTAGGAAATTTGAGAAAGATTTTATTTTTCCTCTGATTAGTTGAGTTTTACATGTCTATGAAATTCTTTTAATGTGAAAACACTGGTTTATGACCTGGCAAAGCACAACCTTTTTATATTTCAAAGGTATCAAAGTCAAGAGTGTGAAGGTCTCTTATACTATTCAGAGAACTTGAAGATCCTCAAAGACCCAGAGGAAGCCTAATCCTGAGAGGTAAAGTTCAGCACAGGAACCCAGACTGCTGAAGATGAGGTCAAGAAGTACTAACAACCCCACCTAAAGCAAGGATCAGAGTCTAGTACTGGTACAAAGTGCCAAATCAGGAATTAAAAATGGAGAGACAAATAAACCAAAAAATAAAATTGACAATATAAAAAAATTCAAACCTATAGATTCCTCTAAAGAAGGAATGAGTACAACTACAAATTGAGACTCAAAGGAAAAAAAATTGATTTTGCACTAGGACTACATGAATTAATGTGTAGGAGAAATTAATCAAGTGATAAAAAAAAATAGATAAAACCCCTTGAGGGAAGAATTAGAAGGAGAATAAACAACTTAGAAGAAAAAGTGATACATTTTTTTCTGCAGGAAATGAATTCTTTGGAAACCTCTATTTCAAAGAATTATAAATGAAAACTACCTGCATCTATTAGAAATATAATGCAACAATGAAAAGAGTTCACCATTCATCTCCTTAAAAAAAAGAAAGAACGAAAGAAAGAACCCTAACAGGTAAAGTTCCAAGAATGTTATATCCCAAATTTGAAGCCCCACATCAAACAAAAATTAATGCAACCATCTTAAAGAAACAATTCAAATACTAGGTAATGACAGCGAGTGTCATACAAAATGTGACAGCTTCCATCACATATAAGAGGAAATTTTGGAATACAATATTCCAAAAGGAAAAAAAATACTTTTTATCAAAAATAAGTAACCCTGCAAAGTTAAAAATAATCCTGCAGGGTTATAAGGATCTTTAATGGAAGAGTATTTTCAAGTATTTTTAATTGAAAGACCAGAGTTGAAAAGGAAATCTGAAATGTAAGTATGAGTCTGAAAAGAACCTAGAAAGGTATTTTTTTTTCAGAAAGAGTTATTTGATAGTGTAGTATCAGCATTCTAATAGGGACAAAAGAAAGAAGTGATCCTTCAGAATGTTAATGTATTCATTATTGAAATAGTTAAATGAGAAAACAAGTATATAGATATTCCATAAAACACTCTTATTTTTGTGTTCCTCAATTTATACTTTCTTCTTGACCCATTTATTCATCCATTTTATCTCAGTTAAACACAGAGATGGTCTTACATATATTGCTATAATCCATAAATTCTAACTCCATGTTCATGACCTTTGAAATTCCTTTATCTGATCATAATCTATTGTTATTCTGCTTTTCCCTTTACTTTACCATCATTAACTTTGTTCTTGGTCTTTATCATTACTTCTCAGTTCTTGATTAGGCTATCATACCTTCTCTTTCTGATTTTGATCCCTTGGGGAACCAATTACACTCTTCTCTTATTTCCTTACTCCCTTTTCTTATCACAGTCTTATCCTTCCAACCTTTGCATTATCCTGACTAATTTATTTGTATTCATATGCTACTGAATGAAACTGGAGAAAAATCACAAAACCATGCTGACTGGACAACTACAAATATGTGTAACACAATCTCAACTAGAACCTCACTGAGGTAAGAGAAATCTTTTATACCTCCCAATTCTATTATTTCTTCCTCTTTGTATTGTCTTTACCAAAACTTTTTGTCTTTCTTCAAACTTTCTATGGTTCCCCTTGCCTATCACCTTCTCAGCTGAGAATTTTGCTTCGTATTTCACTAGAACATTGAAACTATTCTCAGAGAGATCCATCTTCTCCCCTCCTCATTTCACATCACCCAGATGCCTTTTGCCACTATCTCCTCCTTCACTCCTGTTTCACATGATGAGGTGGCCCCGCTCTTTCTCTTTCTCTTTCTCTACATGTAAAAGTGATCCCATTCTACCACATCTTTTGTATTGCCTCCTCTTTTTAATCCACAATTATTCCTGTATATTGGCTACTTCTATCTCTCCATCATTCTTAACAAACCTCCACTTGAACTTTCCATTCCCAATAACTATTATCCCATAACTTCTGCATTTTACAGCATATATAATTTTTAAGGCAAGTGGTCCAAAATGGAGAAGGAAGTTATTAGCAGAATTATTAATTTGAAATTAACACAAATATGCTAATGTTGCAAACTTTATTTGAGGGGGCTGCAAATCAGATAACATTTTTTGCTAGAATATGGTTGCAGAATTTCACAATCATCAACAAGGGCAGTGCCAAGCAAAATTTTGAAGAAAAGGAAATTTGCTTCCAGACCATTTTTGTTCAACAGCAGAAAAATCTAAAAATGATTCAGTCATAAATTCTATAAATCACAACCAATGTACCCCACATGAAGACAACTGTTCAACAGAATTATCCCTTTCATAGTCAATCCTTCTCAACCTCAATGATTTCTCTTCCCCACAAGGTAATTAGAGATTCTACCCAATCTTTCCTACAACCTCCAAAACCGTATCACTAAAACTGAATCTCACATTCAAATTAAAGAGCAACAGATTAATTTTTTTTAAATTTCCAGGATTGTGCTTTAACAAGCTTGATCATAAAGGAAGGAAGAACTTATGACATTATAGGCATCTGAAGAAAAGAAGTGAAAAATAGGGAATAGGGAATCAGGGAATCAGAATATGGAATCAGGATTTCTTATTCTAGGATTAGTAAAAATATTCAGAGTATCCACAGATGTCTTTCCTAGCCCCAAGAGAGATTAATGAAAGAAAACTGAGTCTTCCTCTCTGCTTCCATTTCTTGCCATAATAATTCTTGGTGACTATATTCATTTCAGATACCCTCAGAGATCCTAGGTACACAAATCTCTAACTCTTAAATATTTCTTCTACTTCCAAAAAAAAGAAAAGAAAGGTTTAATAGCTCACCCTTACCTGCAAGGTAACATTAAAAACATTTCAGTTGACACTCAAGGCCCTGCACAATCTGAACCCTAACAATGTTTTCCAAAATTATCTCATGCTACTCTCTAATGCAGGTAAAAGGTGGCAGAGTGGATAGAACTTTAGACCTGAGTTCAAATTTAATCTCAATCCCTTACTAGCTCTGTGATCCTGAGTAAGTCACTTAACTTCTAGTTGTTTTAGTTTCCTTAATTGGAAAATGGAGATTAAAAAATAGTATCTACTTTGCAAGGTTGTTGTGAGGATCCATTGAGATAATATTTATAAAGTGCTTACTACAAGGTTTGTCACATAGTTGATTGGTTTTTGTCCTTCATTATCAAAGACCCAAATAACATCACTATGTTTGAGACAAATGACAGTGTGTCTGACTATGGCTGATCAGCCCAATAAGAGCTCGGAATGCTCTACCACAGGTTGAGCACAAATAGTCCATTGTGAACACCAGGGGTGGGTGCTCTAAACTTGCAAATGTCATGTTTCCTTTTGGCTGCTTTCATTCTGCCTTCTTCATAGAGCAAAGCATCCTCACTAATAAGGGCACGCCATGCTGGGCAGTCCTGTGCCAGTGTCTCCCATGCTATGCAGTCAATTCATTAAATTCTTCAATGAGACTTCAGGGTATCTGGATATTGCTTCTTCTGACCCCCTTATGAGCGCTTGTTCTGTGTGAGTTCACCATAAAAGGTTTTTTGTTTTGTTTTGACAAGCCTATTTGACAAGCATTCTTATATATGTGTCCCACCCATCGTAGTTGCACTCTCTGTAGTAATGTTGGAATGCTAGGCAAGTTTAGCTCCAGAAAGGAGCTCACTGTCTGATAGCTTCTACCAGGTGATCTTCAGAGTCTTCCTAAGACAATTTAAATAGAAGTGATTCAATTTTCTGATGTGGAGCTGGTAGACTGCCCAAGCATATAACAATGAGGTCCATTCAACAGCAGCTAGATGGTGCAGTGGATAGAGCACTGGCCCTGGAATCAGGAGGATGGGAGTTCAAATCCAGCCTCTGATACTTACTAGCTGTACTACAAGTGTACTACAAGTCACATAATCCTGATTGCACAGAATCCAGGGCCATCTCCAGTTGTCCTGATTCCATATCTGGCCACTGGTCCCAGCTGACTCTGGAGGAGAACGTGAAGCTGGTGACTTAGCATAGTATTCCCTCACTCAAATCCAATTCATGTGCTTGTCATGGCATCACCTCCCTGATGTTGTGGTCTTATTTGAAAAAAGGACAAATATTAGCCATTGTCAAATAGCAGACAATATATAAATGCCTATTCCTTTCTCCTTTCCCCCAATTTGAATCTTCCATTCTAGTCATACTGCTTTACTTATCATCCCTTAAAAAGTCATGTGCAATCTATCTTCCTTTCTTTTTAGGTTTTTGCAAGGCAAATGGGGTTAAGTGGCTTGTCCAAGGCCACACAGCTAGGTAATTATTAAGTGTCTGAGGTCGGATTTGAACTCAGGTACTCCTGACTCCAGGGCCAGTGCTCTATCCACTGCACCACCTAACTGCCCCCAGCAATCTATCTTCCAAGTCATTAGACTTTCTTGAAATTTCTTTTTCCTATTGAGCTCCTATTCATGCTTTACAGTCTAACTGAAATAGTACTTCTCCTATAAATCTTCTTGACCACTCTAATTCAGAATTGTCTGTTGATCATTTTTTTTCAACAGCAGAAAAGTCTAAAATTGATTCAGTCATAAATTCTATAAATCACAACCAACATACCCCACATGAAGACAACCATTCAACAGAGGAGTTTTCCCTTTCATACACAATCATTCATGTTGGTGATGATACTTGTTCTTCATTATCAAAGAAGACCACGACATCAGGGAAGAGATGCCATGACATATATGTGAATTGAATTTGAGTGAAAGGGATGCTGTGCAAAGTCACCAGCCTCACTTACTCCTCCAGAGTTATCTGGGTCCAGTGAACAGATATGGAGCAGAATGGCTGGAGATGAGCCTAGATGAGAGGCAATCAGGGTTAAGTGACTTGGCCAGGGTCACACAGCAAGTAATTGTCTGAGACTGAATTTGAACTCAGCTCCTCCTAACTTCAGGGATAACTCTCACCCCACCACTCCTATAAATTCCAGTGTGAGAACTTCTCCTTTTTTATTATCTGATCTACCTGCTTTTCAATTTTGCTGGGGAAATAATTTAAACAGATGTATTTGTGATACAAATTTCTTTATGATCCATCTTACTAGGCAACTCTGACCCTGAAACATTTTATGGCCAAGTCCCTATATCTCTGTTGTCAGTGTATATCTTTCTTTCCTGGCTAGTTCCCTGGAGCACTTATCTAGGGCAAATAATGCTCTTCTTTATTCCAAAAGAAAGAGAAATATCAAAAAGAATGTATGATATGGTGGGATTCTTCTCATGTATGGGTTAGATAAATGGATGCTGAGATACCTTTTTGAATCTCAAATTCTGAGTCTGTAATTCTGAACTCCTGGGAAAAATGGGAAGCAATTTGGTATACTGTATGTATGTATATATATATATATATATATATATATATATATGTATGTATATATATACATATATATGCACACATTATGTATCTCATAATGATGCTTAAATGGTTAAGAGATCTAAATGTAAAAGGTCATATCATTTTAAAATTTAAACAGTGAAAGCACCTTAAGATCTTTGATTAATTGAGAGCTAGAAGTTGTAAAAGAAAAATTAGACATTTTCAGTAATATAAAAATTTAAAGTGGTTGAAAAACAAAATCAATGTAAATAGAAGAGGAAACTATTGATTAAAAGAAAAACAGATCTGTGACAAAAATCTTTAATAATAGTCTATTCAAGAAGTTTAGGAAATTGATGCAGTATATCCAAGAGCAGTTCTCCAATAGTTAAGAGGTAAAAGGATATAAATACATAGTTTTCCAAAGAAGAGCTGTAAACTATTAATAACAATATACAAAAATGCACCAAATCACTAAGGAGACTTCAAATTAAAATAAATTTAAACTTTTGCCTCAAAAACATTCATTTGAAAAATATTCTAGGTTAATTGAGTTACAGTTGTAAGGGACTGTGGGGACCACTGAATCCAGTCTCATCACTTACCAGCTGGGGAAACTGAAACAGTGAGCTTGCCCAGGGTTGCATAGATAGATAATGGAAGACTGAACTGATATAGGAGAAATTGTGGAAAGATGTATAATGCACTATGAATAGAACTAACCATTCCAGAAAATACTTTGGAATTATATAAGAAAATTAACTAGTCTTTTTATATTTCTTTGTCCTAGTGATACCTCAAGTTGGTAAAGAACAGAAAAACTTCATATATAAAATAAAATTCAAACCAGCACTTTCTTATAGTAGCTTAAAAAATGAAGACAAAGTAGATGAACAAGTAGTAGCAATAAAATACTAGCTAATAAATTGCATTTAGCTAGGTGGTGAAACTGATAGAGTGTTAAATTGGAATCAGAAATATCTGAGTTCATATTGTGCCTCAACCATTTACTGGATAAGATCTTGGGCAAGAGATATTTTAACCTCTATCAGTCTCCATTTTTCCATTTTTAAGGTGGTAATAATAAAAGGACCTACCTCACAAAGTTGTTGTGAGAATCAAATGAGATAACATATGCAAAGTTTTTCAAATCTTAAAATTATATATAATTCATGTCAAATTAATTTGCAAAATAATATAAATATTAGACAATAAAATATTATTGTACCATAAGTAAAGCTAAATATGAGGAATATGCAGAAATTTGGAAACTCTAACATAAATTGATTAAAGAAAGAACTAAGAGAGTAATGTATGCAATGAATAGAACACTATAAATTAAAATACTCGAAAAGAAGCTAAATTTTAATTATAGGCAATGACCAATACTGATTCAGAGGCCAGATGATTAAATATACCTCTTTTTTATTTAGATAGATAAGGAACTGTGAGTATCAAATGTTGTATGCATTGCCAAATGAATGTGATGGGTCAATTTGTTTTATTTAAATCATTTTATTTTTTGACGAGAGATAGTTGGTGGGGGCAATGGGGAGAAAGGGGACAGATAATATTGGGAAATTATTATGCTATTAAAAACAAAAGGAAGCAAATAAAGTTTTTTTTTTAAAAAGATAAGTCTTCTGGGAGGATGAAAGATTTTGTTGTGGGTCTAGAACTGGCAGATTCTAGGGATTATAGTTACAGATGAGAGCTGGCTCCTTGATCATATGGATGACTAAATTTAAATATAATATTTAGCAGTAGAGATAAATACCAAAGAAGACATAATAACTTCAGGAATTTGTTTACAATGATGCTCAGCTCAGTTGCCACTTCCTATTTGTTGAGTCCCTTTCCTGGACTCCTATGTTGAGTCCCACTTCTGGACTCCCTAGCTGGAGACAAGGATGACAGAGGATGACAAAGGAGACAAATACTCCATCAAGATCTCCATGTGCTCTATTTACCAAACCACCAGTGTTTAAATACCTTTCCAGTCTCTAATCCACTCCCACACCTCTGGCACTTAGTAAAATAAGATTCTGGTGTTCAAGGACACCAGGTGAAGATAATTCACAGTGCTCCCATACACAATGGTTCCTAACACTTATGCAAGGCCTTTATTGATCCCTTCAGTTGTAAATGCCCTTTTGTTAAAAAAAAAAAACCCAGACATTTATTAAGTAGAGGTAATTAAGAATTTGGGGGGGTATTGTTTTTGTATATATTTTGTGTTTAGTTATTTAGGCACATTCATATTCTCATTCCTGTAATTATCCCCCCTACCTCACCTTGTCAAGTAATACTATAGAAGACTCCCTGAGAATAAGAATTCTTCTGGTTGTCTTTGGAATTCCTAGGCCTAGCTTGATATTTTGTACATTGTAGTCAGTTAATAAATGTTGAATTAAAATGCATTTTATGTTTCACTTGGGACTAGAATTCCTCAAACTAGAGTCAAAAAAAGATCTTAAACCTCATCTATACTAATACTTTACAGATGAGAAACTAAGTTCCAGAAAGTTCCTCAATATACACTTACTTAGTGGACAGAGCCAGGACTAGGGCCCAGGTCTAATTCTCAATTCTGTGTTCTTACATATTGGGGAGATATCTTAATCTAGAAATCAAATTCCAAAGACTTTTCATAAATCAATGAAAATAAAGGTTGACATGTGTCATATAACTTAACAATGATGTTCCAATGAAACTGATACTGTATTTCTTCATCCTGTTTCCCTTTCCTTAAGTTTCTTCCCTTGATATCTTCCATCCCTACTCCATCTGTTCAGATGCCCAGTGTAGTCCTATTCTTTAATTCTCTTCTCCTAAATTAAAATGGGAAAGTACCTTGTTGACATTTACATTTCTTGACACATTGTTTCTATATTTGAATGAATCAGTCAAAGCTATTTTAAAATAATGCATTTTCATTCTAAGCCTTTTCTCTCCAATTGTGGAAGGTGAGACTCTGTTCCTTGTTAAAGAAGGAGGAAAGAGATTGATCTAACTACCAACACTGAAAAACAAAATGAATGAGAAACACATTGACAGTCTATGACAGATATCTTATTGAGGGAGATTTTTATATGAGTTAGATATATAGATATATATTGAATAGATCTATAGAATATACATATATTCTATATAAAGAATAAATAGAATATATATCTATATAGACAATAAGTCAATGAGATAAAACAAAATTGAATAAGAAGAGATTGGATTAATTCATATTTGGGAATTTGCACAGTTTTTTAAATAATTTCAAAGCTATTTAATGCAAAAGCCCAATACCAATTCTCTAATATCAATGTTCTCCCAGCAATATTATTTGACTGTAAATTAAGAAACCACCTAAGAACAACAGATTGTTTCAGTGAAAATTCTGAAGAGACTCACTAGGTCTTCCCTCCTGCCAGTAAGTACAAACAGCTTTGCAATGATAGAAAAGACCAATATGCTTGCAGACCAGAAATTTCTGCCATCTCCTCTTTTCATCTGCTGCCTCTAAGCATACTCTGAGTGAGAGGGAAGTTGCTACAATTTTCAAACCTATTTCCTGAAGCTGCTATTTTTCTGCATCCATATTTCATCTACCCTGTTTTTTTTTTTTTTTACCATGGTAATAGACTTTTCTCAGTGATTATAGTATGCTCTTACTCAGTTTTAATGATCAAGGAAACTGGTATGCAAAGCAGGTTAAGTAAAATGTTCAAGCAAAGCTTTGTGGACAGAAAGAATTGAAGGTGAGAGGAAAGTATGGGGGGGTGGACCCTTCAGATTGAAGTAACATGAAATGATTTAAAACACCATTTTCCAAAGATGTCCCAACATTGATCACTTAAACAAGCATAGAGTTATGGACAAAATATTTTTCTCCCTCTCCTTTTTTAAAAATAATCACCTAATAATAACTTTTTTTCTCACTATATTTCTACAGTGTAAAATGAATTAAAGATCAGCATTCCTATCAACATTTCTATGAATGCTCAAATGGCAAACAAGTATAACTTGGAACCGGAAACTTTGGCCGGGCTAGAATTTAGAGACCTTTAGAATATGCTTATAACAAAGTGGCCTTTATTTCATAAGCTTTGAACTATTGGTCTTCCTTATCTTGTGCCTTCTTTGCTTATATAAATCAGGTATAATAGTACTTGATTCTCCAACTAAGAGTGGTCACACCCTGATCTTTACCCATGCTGCAGTGGTAGATTCCTATTGAACATAACTCCTTGCTGTATAAATTGATTGATACTTGTGCTGAATCATGGTGTTATATATTGATTTCATCTTGGAGCTGTTACAATCAAGGTGGATATGTCCTGAACACAAAAGTCACATTAGGTATTTTCTAATTGACTAAAAGCTCCCCAAATATCCCTAAAATTCTAGAGTTGTTACAGCTCAAGGGTGATTACTGCAGAAATGGGTCATTATTCCTTATGTATCTTTGCCCAGTGAATAGCTGATTCTATCCACCAACAAGTGAATGGCCTATTCCTTGGCTCAATACATAAATGAAAGTGCCAATTAGCTTAATGGATATAGTTAACATAGTCAGCATAATAACAATAATGACTGACATTTTTATGGTGTCTTAAGGTTTGAAAATTATTTTATGTATATTATCTCATTATCTGATGGTCAGTCTAGCATTATAGTCAATAAAGCACATGATAATAGTATTAACCATTTGTCTTGAGATTGTGAAGAAATGTGGGATACTGAAATGGCAGTGGTCTAGGAGTCTGAAAATGTGGATTTGTTGTACCACTTATTGAGCGGTGGCTTGGACAATATACTTAACTTTTTTAAACCACAGATTCCTCATTCATAAAATGGGGATATGATAGATGTAATATCCACATCCCTGGACTGTTGTGAGGAATAGTGCTTTGTAAACTTTGGGGTTATAAAGAAGAATTATTATGAGAGAGAGAATTAAATGAGATAACACATATATAGTACTTTGTAAACCATTTATCATATAAACATGAGTTTGGGGGGAAAGCAAATCACATTCCACAGAATTTCAAAGACCTTGACTGTACACCTGTAAAAACATGAAGGGGACTCTGGATGGTGTGATGATCATTGAAGCATATCTCTCTTATCCACCGTTGGGAAGATATTAACATGTATCATACTCAGTAGTCTAGTTGTACGCATCAAAGTCAGAGATACTTGACCTGAAAATCAGTAAAGCTTTCATTCTAGTCATGGAACAGCAGACACGCTTTTCTCCCTTAGCAACTACAGAAGGGCTGGGAATGGCATTGTACATTGTATCTGTGACTTTAGCCAAAGCATTTGACTTTGTTAACAGCATTGGTATATGAAAAAAATATTTAAAAGATTGGCTTCTCATAAATTGTTGAAAAATCATGTCGATACATTTACTATGTCTATTAGGACTCAGAGAACTACATTTTAAAATATCATTACTGCTTTTTCACTCTTTTCCCAGCAATCTAAGACTGTGTTTTGGGTAATATGTATTAAAACTAAGGGAAGAAGATATATTTAAGCTACATTGCCACATCAAAGCATGATAGAAAGTGTGTTGGATTTGGAGTCAAAGAATTGGGGTCCATATTCCAATTCCAAGGTCACCTGGATGACCCTAATTAGGCAAATCATTTAGACCCTCTGGATTTTCTGTAAAATTATAGACTTGAGCTCAATGGATTGTTTAGAGTCCTTTCTGGTTTAAAATCTATGATCTCATGATAATTATTCAAGATATTTTATGTATAGCCCACATAAACCTCTGGGGATTCTCATCTTGACTTATACGCATGCTAATTAGTCAGATCCCCCAAGAGCAGGACTATATTTCTTCTACAGGGCTCTAAGGGTAGTACTGAGAGGTTATAGAATATCTTTCTCTAATGCCACTGGCTTAAGCCCTGATTCTTGTGTGTTCTCCCCGATACCAAGCACAAGTATCATTTAACGAATTAGCATCAATTAACTTCTACAAAAGAATATTTACTGAAAAAGTTTTGGATGAACAGATGTATAAACATTTCCCTTCACTATCTGAGGATACTCTGTGCTATACCACCTCAAGATCCCTGAGGATAGTGAGTTCAAACTTAAAAGTTTTCTACAAAGCATTCGCTTTCACTTTCAAATTCAAGATAACTGAGGGGTGTGTGGGAGCCAGGTGGATTGTTAAATTTTCAGTGTGAACATTTACACCTTGTAAATTGGCAAACAGTACAAATTAAGGTTTAATTTATTGTTTTGTTGATTGTCCAGTAGACTTAAAGAGATAGAGAAAATGTTAATAATGTAGATTAAATTTAAAAGTGTGTTCTGCATTCCCTTCCCTCCTCCAACCAGTTGTTAAATATTTACCAACACTCCACTAGATGAGCTCCTCCCTTTTATAGGACTCACTTCTAGGCTGAGCTAGCCTGGGTCCTAGCCATTCTTTAGGAATGTGCTGTCAGATCACAAACTCTAATCTAGACTCTGGATCCCAGACCTCTGGCAGTTAGAACCCTTGATCTTTAAAATTCACGAAGTTGTAGCTTAATCATTATCCTTCATCTACAAAGGTGGAATAGACACAAAAAAGACACAAGCAAAATAAGACCACGAGCTCATGGGCCAAGGTGGTGGTCGTTCAGGTGGAAAGATAAAGGGGAAGAGACAGGGGAAGAGGAGAAGCCGTCCCTTGCTTATCACCTCACTCAAGCATGGTCACAGTTAATTAAGAGGAAACACCTTGTCTGGTTAGTGCTTTTAAAAAATGTACTCTCAGTTCTGGTTCAGCAGCCAACTGGAAATATTTCAGATTACCCATGTATAGTCTGAATGCAGAGCACCTCCCTTCCATTACTTGCCATTATACCTTTCTAGATCAAGTCCTATCTCTTTAAAGTGGGCTAGCAGCAAATAAAACATGATGTACACACTCTGAGAATGGAATTACATTGACCAGGACCCTCTAAGTGTTAAATCTGTCTACTACATACAAAGCACTATATTAGACTTGAAATACAATGACAAAAATGAAAAAAAGTTCTGTCTTCAAATAACTTAGAATTCACTTGAAGAACATAAGAATAGACATGTAAGGAGAAGGTATTTCAAACAGTTAAAACTAGGCCTATCAGGGGCAGCTACGTGACCCAGTGGATAGAGCCCTGCCCTGGAGTCAGGAGGACCTGAATTCAAATGTGGCTTCAGACACTTAATAATTACCTAGCTATGTGACCTTGGGCAAGTCACTTAACCCCATTTGCCTTGCAAAAATCTAAAAAAAAACCTGGCCCTATAAGAAAAGGCTTCATGCAGGTGGCAAATGAGGTGAGACTTGAAGTCAATACAATGATTCTGAAAAAAGAAAAGAGATGAGGAAAGAGTGTAGGGAATGACTTCTCTAAATGATCATGGTAATTGAACACAAACAGAGCATACATAGAAGTAATGTGGAATAATGAAAGAAATTAAGACTATAAAGAACCTTAAATAGTGGGATGATAAATTTTTATTTAATCCTAGAAGCAATAAGAAATGACCTAAGTTTTTTGAACAAAGAAATAGTATGGTAAGACCTATACCTTAAGAAAATATTGACAAGGTGATCAATAAGGAAGCTGTTATAATGGTTCATCCAAGAAGTCATAAGTATCTGAACTATGTGGTCACATGAGTGGAAAAAAGGGAAGTATTGGAATAGATAAGATAGTTTGGAGATAGAAGCAACAAGACTTGCCAACTAATCAATTTGAGCGAGAAAAGAAAAGTGTCAAAGAAGACTGGAAGAATAATAGTATTTTCAGCAGAAACAATGAAGTTTTTGTGGGACAGGTTTAGATGAGAACATTAATTAGATAGGAGCTCAAGATAAAGACATCTAGTAGACTATGGTGGCCTAGAGTTCAGGAACATGAGCAGCCTAGATTTGGAGTAATTTTTGAAATGATGATAATTGAACCAATGGGATTAGGTGAGATCATTAACACCAAGGTGGAAAAAAATGTATAGAAAAAAGAGAAGAGGAACCAAGTCAAAACCTAAAGAGGAAAAGAAGGTTGATCATTAGAATGTAGCAGAACAATTATTGGATCAGTTTGCTGTGGCAACTTCAATTTGAGCTGATGGAAAAGTAGGACATAATAACCACAGAGATACTGAAGTCTGTCTTTTCAGATGGCTCAAAGTTTGGTAAGTTTTTTCAAGGTACTTTCCTTGAAGAAGAAATAACTACATGGCAGAGGAGAGTCAGTGCTATGAAGTTAAAGTCAGGAGCATGCAATGTATCATGCAATAATTTCATTACTTTGTTAAACTGTATGACTATAGTCTTTCACTATTGTCATTAAAAAATTCACATTCATATTGAATTCAATACAAGATACAAAATGACATTTTAAGATATTGTTTCAAATATATAATATCAATGGAGGAATAAGTCCAGGTTTTGCTACCCAAATGTTAGATTCCTCCAAAGAATCTTCAGGTCTGTGGTACATGGTATACTATGGGATGTTCCATTAATGGTTAGATACATTTCTCAAAAGCATCCTTAAGGGCATGTAACATTTGTCCTTGATCATGAGAATAAATAGTGATAATGTACTCAATGCTTTAAGAATGACATATCAGGATGCTATCTAACTATATGGAAAACATCCAGTGCAGAAATCAGTGTCTGAGGAGAGGACAGTACAAAACAGATGAAATGTGAAAAACTAGCATCACATCTGTGGACAGTACTAAGGAATCCCCAAACATTAATCAGGAAGTCTACAAACCAACAATTCAGTTTATTCCTTGTTTATCAAGAATAATAGGGGGCACTAGGTGGTGAAGTGAATAGAGTACTGGAGTCAGGAGGACCTGAGTTCAAATCCAGTCTCAGACACTTAATAATTGCCTATGTGACCTTGGGCAATTCACTTAACCCCATTGCCTTAAATAAAATAAAAAATTTTTAAAAAGAATAATAGGCACTCTTCTTATTAATTTCAGGCTGCACTTGTAATCTTTTGGTAGGGACCATGTTGTCACTTGTAAGTCATATTTTGTAAATCAATAAATTTAATCTACAAAAATTTCAGAATATTGCTTTTTGAGGGTGTCAGTCTTATTTGCAAAAATTCAAAACACTATGCTGCAGTAGTATGATGTACAGGAAATTCTTTAAAACTTCATATGATATTTTTGTCCAACAGTTGGGAGTATGCATTTGCAACTGAAGAACCAACGTAACAAGAATAATGACAAGCATATGCTGAATAGATGATCCTAAAGACTGCCAAGGTTGAGTGAGTTTTACAGGTGTTTGTTGTTTTATCAGAATTACACTATATTTAAAATGATATTCAAAATCTAATGTTAATGAATTGGGGGTGGGGTATAAGATAATGTTCCTAAATATTACCCCAATCCAAAGTTCCCATTCAGAAGGTAAGCCTGAATAACCAGATGAAATACAAAGATAAATATTAGGATATGGCACAAAACTTCTGTTAATAATGAAATAGTATGGGGCAGAGTATGATAATAAAACTCTGGGTTACAAGTTAGAAAAAAAACATGAACTTGGTTTTGACTGCACTTCCACTATCTAGTTATGTAACAATGATCAAATAAAGTCATTACTCTGGATTTCAGTTTAAATTTAATAAAGATTTTATTAAATATCTCCCATGTGAAAAATTTTGTGCTAGACAAAAGAAAAAAAAAAAGAAAATGATCCCTAGATTTCAGGGGCTTATATTCTTTTTTTTATTAGGTTTTTTTTTTTGCAAGGCAAATGGGGTTAAGTGGTTTGCCCAAGGCCCCACAGCTAGGTAATTTTAAGTGTCTGAGGCTGGATTTGAACTCAGGTACTCCTGACTCCAGGGCTGGTGCTCTATCTACTGCACCATCTAGATACCCCACTTATATTCTTCTTGAGAGATGAAATGGGAATTCAACTAAGTCTAAAATGAAAGAAAAAAATAGTAAGAGAACACAAATAACTGGGAAATTTAAGGAACACTTCCATGAAATGGCTTCTAATCTACCTTGCAATAAGACAGGGAATACAAGAACTTGTCAGGAAGTATCAGAGAATGATACAGAAAAATTAGGAAGAAAGCTTTTTATTATATAGTCTTGGGAATGGAGGTGGGGGGAGGAAAACATTACTAATTAACTTATTACAAATATTAGTTCATTTGATCTATATCCTGTTAGAAAAATAGAGATCTCTCCTCTCTTAAGGTATTTTCACCAAGACTGAGAAAGGATTTCTGATGGGATACAGGACAGTGAAAATGGAACCTCAGGAGAAGGACACTAACCTGTTGGTTGCCATTCACAAAGAGAAAAAAGACCTTTGTCCTGAGAACAAGAAACAAATACCCTGACTATCTGTTTAAATCTATCGAAAGTATAATGGGAATAAACACATACATAATCATTCCTTGCCTGTTTTCAGTCCAAGGGATCACATGAAAGTTTGAGGTGAGTTGGTTTCTGGTCATGCATGACAGAGGGGCTGGTACTGTGTGATCATGAAAAGACTTTTAATTGGTCAAGGAGCCAGAGAAAATGATGGCTCAGGGATTGCTGAGCCAGAACTAAATGGGTATATAAAAGAAGCAGCCTTTGCTTTTTCCAGTGAGGCAGAAATATTTTGAATTGTTTCTCCAAGTTAATTGGCGAAGGATGGCTTCCCTGTCTCTCACTTAGTCAAGGTGACTATGAATGTATGAGCTATGCTATCTTCATCTGTTATTTCATGAATTTGGGTGAACTAGTATTCCTAAATGGAGGTGTCCAGGTGATCTTGTAAGTTCTGGAATTCTAGAAATCATAGTATTTGCTGCAGTTAAATGTTAGGGGTCTACGAGAAGTGGTAGAGGCCAGTGACAATGAAAGGAAAAGCAATATACATGAGGAAAGTCATGTGAAGATGACAAAAATCTCCTGAAGTGTGGAGAGTATTATTGGTTCTTGTCTTTCATTATCAAAGAAGACCAAAATGATCTCATTCTGTTAGAGACAAGTTACAGTGTGTTTGACTGTGGATGATCAGATCAATACAAGTTCAGAATGCTCTACCACATGTCAGGCACAAATAAACCACGTAAATACCTGGGGTGGGTTCTCTAAACTTGTGCATCTTACTCTTCCTTTGAGCTACTTCAATTCAACCTTGCTCATAGAGCACTATAGAGTGCTACTATAGTCCTATAAATGTAAGAAAAGTACCTCAAAATCCATCAGACCTACCTTTAAGACCAGTTACTGAGAAAGTCCATTAAAGAAAAAATGATTTTCAGTACAATTAAGAATCACCCTTTTACCACAGTATTTTCTGTGCTTGCTCTTCTCTATTATGTTTCTCTAAGTTTAAACCCATTTACCCCATAGATTCTGCATGTATTTGTAGGAGGGTGACCCTATATTTGAGGAATATTTTGTTGCAACTGTTCTTACCATACCACTATAGCAAACATCTTTGTTAAAAGCTAAGTTTATAGTTTTAAATCTACAGTAGTGACAGACTTTTAGTGAGAAACACATTAGTGAGGGTTCTCATGAACAATAGTATTAGAATTCTAAACCCTACAACTCCAAGTAATAGCAGTCATCTCGTTGCAGGGGGCCCCAACCTATGAATGCATCTATGTAGTTGGAGGAGTGGTTGCAGAGGGGGTGCTATAGAAAGGCAATTTAATTTTTGAGAACTTCTATAAGTTTGAGAACTTCTATAAAATTAATGTAAAGAAACTCTTGGGGCAGTTAGGTTGTGCAGTGGATAGAGTACTGGCCCTCGAGTCAGGAGGAACTGACTCAAAACCCAGCCTCAAACACTTAATAATTACCTAGCTGTGTAACCTTGGGCAAGTCACTTAACCCCATTGCCCTGAAAAAACTAAGAAAAGAAAAAAAAAGAAACTTAATTTCTTAAGCATTTGGTTTTATAAAATCTATGAATTTTTAACTGTAATCTCCTTATTTACTATACTATATTATTAGGTCTCAAGCTAGGATCCATAACTGAATGCAGGTCTTTTACATTAAGTAAGCATATTTGCACTAATCAATAAGGAAAAGGAATGCTGATATAAGCTGGAGTGCCAAATTATTAATTTATAATGAGATCTTTAACTGACCAGTTAACCAAATTCTGCTTTCAGGTAGCTACAAATTTTCTACCCAATAAAGAGGTATTTACTTAGAAATACTTTACTTAGAAATAACAAATTAAAATCAGATTGACCCATGAATATGAAATTCAAGAGGGCAAGAGGAAAAATATTATGGATACATTCTCTAATGTAGTCTATTAATAGATGAAATTCTACCATTTAAAATTTGTATAATCTTGCATGTGACACTTAACCTTTTCAGTATTTGGATACATTATTATGTCAAATGATGGTGCTGGAATAGTTGAAAGCTAAGGTCTGTTCTAGATTTAAATTCTATGATTTTCTCTACCTTCCAAGATAGTTGGATATTCAATTTGTCAGGGGCTTCTTTCCTCCTACAAAGCTGTAGAAAAAACAAAGTTCTCACCCTTTTAATCCTCCTTTATCTAGGCTTCAAGATGGAGTGGTGTTGATGCTAACTCTAATTCCATTTCTTAACTGTTTGGCTTAAGTTAATTTCACTCAAAACAACTAGTCCTTCCACTGAGCTCACCTTTCTTGGATTTCTGGTATCTTTAGAGAAGTGGTTTCTATTTCCATTTTATAATTTCATTTACTCAAAAAGAGGCAAATTGGAGAGAATGCTAGTGTCAGAGGCAGGATGACATGGGTTCCAATTTCACCTTTGACACAAAGTGTTCTAGTGACCCTGGACAAATCAAACCAGCATAGACAAAGAACTTCTTCAATAGAATATATCAGTGAAATCAGGTCCTATAAAACACTGAATACCTACTATGTGCAATGTTCTGTACTGGATTCCATGAAGGATAAAAAAAAATGAACAAGATACATGACTCTTTTCAATCAATTAACAAGCATTTATAAAGTGACTATAGTGTTTGAGGAAGTAAGTGACTATGTGCCAGCAGCTGTGCTAAACAGAGGGAATACAAATACCAAAAAAGAAAATCCCTCTCCTCAAGGAAACTGCAAACTAATGGATGCTCTTGTCATATGACTAATTCATCTTTTCTCTCAGTCATGCAATTTCTTAATGACATCTTTTTCAGAATTCCTCATCAATGATTCTGTATAGACTCTTCACAACCATCATATACTTTTCTTTTGCCCTCTGTGTGATACTTGTTTTCAGTTGTTGAGAGGTATATTCCACATCTTGTTGTAATTAATAGTTCCATTAAAATGTTAGGGTTGAAAAGATGGCCCATTGACTTCAAAACAAGCTAAAGACTAGTAAAAAAGTGATCCATACCATTCTTCTCATTTTCAATGCTAGGCTCAGCTCATTGTCCATCTGTACAATCTTTTCTATCAGATGATGGATGAATTGTAAAGGGTGTCCATCCAAATATAGGATTCAAAGAAAATAAATTTTGATTGGAAAGATTTAATGGAGATTACAAGATTCCAAAAGGCAAATATGTGGAGTATAAAGGGTGAGAGAATAAAGGACAGAAGTCAAGGTATGAAGATTTTTTTAATTGATTCTTTTTTTTTTTAAAGGTTTTTGCAAGGCAAATGGGGTTAAGTGGCTTGCCCAAGGCCACACAACTAGGTAATTATTAAGTGTCTGATACTGGATTTGAACCCAGGTACTACTGACTCCAGGGCCGGTGCTTTATCCACTGAACCACCTAGCTGCCCCTGAAGATTTTTTTTAAATAACTTCTATTTAAAGATGTTTTCAAGTGTAATTAGTATGTAATTAGAATATAGGGAATTTGAAAGAGAATGTAGTAAGATATATGGTCCAAAAGACTGGATGATAAGATCATATAGAGCCTTGAATGTCAGACTATTTTTCTTTGAACTTTATTTGAAAATCAACGATAAAGGGAAGTTAATCTATATGACAGATTGTCAGCTGGGTGTTTGGGAAGAGACTAGAAGCATATACCCGTCAAGAAACTATTACAATAGGACAGGAAATCATCAATTTGAATGAAGGAAGGACTTAAATGAAGGAAACACAAACATTTAAGATATTGTAGGTGGGGCCTTAAGTGTTTAAATGACTGAGTAGAGGTATTGGGCCTGTTGATCATGAGCTACACATACCACTATTTATTTAGGTCACCTAATTAAAGAGTAAGACTTAATTTTATCACTGATATCATTTATGTGTGCTGATTTGTCATTTTAGTATGCTTTTGGCAACTCTGAGGATGGAAAATCCTCCCTCTTTACCAGTGCACAGGCATAATTTGTTAATCATCTTTTGACTAGGTAAAAAAAATGCTATGGAAAAGGTTAAAATTCTTCCTTTTTTGGATATCTCTCCCAAGGTCTTCCCCAAGCTGCCTTTTTTTTTTTTTACCATTTATTCTTACCTTATTACTCTCTAATTCCATCAGTCAAATAGAAAATATTAAAGGTCGACCTACTATGTGTTAGACATTGGGGGATGCTAAGAAAGAAACAGACTCTGCCCTTAAGAGAATTCTTTGGAGGGGATAAAAAAGTGCTCACAGATAATACATATACAGGTGGTTCCCAGAGGGCAAGCTACTACTTCTCCCCTTGGGGACCTGAGGGAAATGGGGAGAATGTTTCTAATGTTTAGCTCTAGAGCCTCACTTGTGTGCTTATCTCCAGGATTATCGGTTGATATTAATTAGCCAGACAATTATTTTTGTTAAGGGTATTTACTAAATTAATATAATAAGAATAGTGATACCACCACCACCAAACTTCCTTATCCCTCTCTCAACAACAAAAAAATAACACTCCCACAAGTTCATGTGGAATTTTTGCTTAGAGCAAAGGGGTAACATAGTTCCTGGAAATCCTTTTCCTTAAAACTCATGAAATTTCTCTAAGATGTTGCTGAACTTGTAGAATTTGGAATCTACCCTCAATCTTTGTGTCTAGTTTGTCCCTTGTTTCATGCTATTCTAGGGACACAGCTAGTACATGTATGAGAAATCCAGATCCTTAGTTCAGTCCTGTTCTAGATGGTTATGGAGGAGCCCAAGCCTGGCCTGATCATCTTTCTCACCTCCCAGTGACTCCAGTTTGGTTGGAACTTTTTTTAAACTGCCAGATGCTCTGATGTTGGTTTGTTTCTAGCCTCAAATAATGGATATCCCAAATAAATATTTTTATATAATATTCGATGCATATGTTCTTACCTAATAAAAGTATGAGGATTAGGATATTTTGTTACTTTAAATGGGGTTAAGTGATGGATCAGTTCAATTGACCTCCGAGTCTGCCTCTTTTCCTAAATTTGAATTCACATTCCCCTGATCTCTGTATGTACCTATGGGAGACTGTTTTTGGCAGGGAGGGAATTGTACCACTACTTTTACTATACCACGTTAGTAAAGATGGAAAGAAATGATTAATGACTGACTTAATATTGTGGAGATTCAGGATTTTTTCCCTTTTCACTGGAGATTAGGTCAAAACTTAGTTCTCTGAAGGGCAGGGGGAATAATGAGATGAAATCTTGGAATTGTTACCCTACCCAATTAAGAGAGCCTTACAAAGAATTTAAATTAATCAAAGCCCACTGTGTTCCACTCACTCAAGTCTGAGTAGAGGTAGATATTTTGTCTGGATTGTCCAAGGCTGGGGGGGGGGGGGGGTGGTCTGTGAGAGAATGAGCTAAGTCACATCCCCCAGCTTCTCATTAGAATGGGGCCACCTCTTACTGTAATAATAAGTGTTGACACCTCACTCTTCCAAGGGCATATAAGTATAGAGTATCACTGACCCCTTTTATTATCTACCAGCATGATTAATAAAATAATTGCCCAGAAACTATGTGTCTCTCTCTAGACTTTTTATATGTTACAACTTGCTAAACAAAGATAAAGCTAATAACTGATGACTGAAGGAAGCACATCAGTGGGAACTTGTGAGTCATAGCTATAGAAAAGACACCCACTTAGCTTCTCAGGACTATTCCTTGAATCCATATGGGAGAGAGAGTAGTCTCCCACTGGGACTCATCCTTCCAATGTGGGTTGTATTTGGAAAAGTACTCCCAGAACTCGTGCTACCAAAAAATAAGTACACAGTGATTTGGAGTGGGACTAATAGCCATTAGGAGAATCAAGAAAAACCTGGTGGAAGTCCTTTGAACTGAGTCCTTTCTTTTAGGTTTTTGCAAAGCAATGGGGCTAAGTGACTTGACCAAGGTCACACAGCTAGGTAATTATTAAGTATCTGAGGCCAAATTGGAACTCAGGTCCTCCTGACTCCAGAGCTGGTGATCTATCCACTGGGCCACCTAGCTGCCCTGAACTGAGTCTTAAAGGAAGTTAGGGGTTCCAAGAGGCAGAGGTGAGGAGGGAGATTTCAAATTTCCAGATTGTTCTAATGCACACAGGTAGCAGATGGAATGTTATATAAAGGGAAGAGCAAATGGGCCAACTGAGTTGAGTCTCTCCTGTGAGAGGGAGTGATGCCCAAGTAAGGTGGAAAGATTGAGCAGATGATGAAGGTTTTATAGATGCCAAACAAAGGAGGTGCTGCTGAAGCTTCTTAAGCACCATCATCATGGCCTGGCTTGTATGCTGGACATAAACATTTGACAGCTGAGTATTAGATGGCCGGGTGAGGCCAACTTGGAAAGTATTATAATTACTAGTCCAGGTGAGAAATACTGTGGTGTCCAAGACCTAGGTCTAAGAAATACCGTGGTAAGCTTGGGGAAGGCAGGAAATATTGAGGAGGCCGAATCAACAGGATCTGGCCCCCACCCACAGGCTGTCGAGTTGGGCTGTGGGGGTGAAATTAAGTAGAGGGGCCTCCTTTCAATTGACAAAAGGATGCTGCATCTTCCACGGAAATGGTGAGTTTAGGAAGACTATGAAGAAGCAGGGAGTGTGACAAATAAGGAGGCGGAGCTTCAGGACGACCGCCGGACCCCGAGTCCCGTTAAGCAAGGAAGACTTGGGGTTAACCTGGGTTCATCCTCGACCCCAGGGTCTGGAGCAGTGAAGCCCCCAGAGTGGTCTTCTTGGGCTAAGCCCAGGCGCTTCGGCTGGTCTGGCCGAAGGGGCCCCAGGCGCGTTGCCCCCCCCCCCCCCAGCCAAGGCTCAGAAAGCCCCAGTCTCGGGGGGAAGGGGAGGGGCGCACCTGCAGGGCTCCTCCCACTCTGATTCCGGGGTGCAGGGCGGGACCGTTCCCAGGGAGGCGGGGGAGAAGGCCCGGGCCATGGCGGCGCGGCGGCTCCGGGCCTTGGCGGGGGTCTCGCCGCCCCCCTGGCCCGGAAGGCGGGCAGCCCCCGGCTCCAGGCCCCGCTCCGCCTCGGGGCCGGGCGGCGGCGGCGGCGGCTCGGGCTCGCGGGCCCCGGAGGGCCCGGAAGACAGCAGGCCGGAGCGGCGCGAGCCCACGCCGGCGGAGCTGCGGATCGCCCGGCTGCACGCGGCCGCCTGCGCGGTGAGCTCCCCCCGCCTCTCCGGGCGGGCCGCCCCCGGCGCGGCGCCGCTGCAGCCGGGCCCAGCCCGGTCCCAGCCCGGGGCGCAGCGCGGCGGAGGCGGCCTCTCCGGGCCCATCTCCCGGGCCGCGCCGGCCTGGCCTGCGGGGCCCGGGAAGAGCTGGGCCCGCGGGGCCCGCGGAGAGCTGGGCCCGCGGGGCCCGGGAAGAGCTGGGCCCGCGGGGCCCGGGAAGAGCTGGGCCCGCGGGGCCCGGGAAGAGCTGGGCCCGCGGGGCCCGGGAAGAGCTGGGCCCGCGGGGCCCGGGAAGAGCTGGGCCCGCGGGGCCCGCGGACAGCTGGGCCTGCGGGGGCCGAGGCGGGGGGCCGGAGCGCGCTTGGCCAAAGCCAGCCCTCTGCTTCTGGTGAATGGGGGGCGGCCTCAGGCAGCCGAGGACGAGTCACCTCGACGCGCCGTCTCCCCTTAGCCCCGAATAAATCCAGGTCCCTTCTCCTCCCCCTCAGTGCAGCTGAGGAAGACTGGAGGGAAGCCAGCAGACCGCCTGCTCCTTCCTGAGCCTTGGGATCATTGTTCACATGGGCGTCCCGGATCCAGAGCTCTGGCCGGAGCCACCCGCAATAAGGGCCCCGAGCCCTTCCCTTCCTGGGGGGGGGGCTAATGGGAAGAAGAGCAGTCCACAGCCCGAGCCAGCGCACTCACCAGAATCATTCATGGTCATTATCACTTGGCTCGGGCCAAAGCAGACCAAAGGAAAACTAGGAGAAGGAGGAAAAGTATTCCTGCGAAATCCCTTCTAGGACAGGAGATGGCACAGCCCAAGGAGGAGGACTTCCCAACCACCTCCTTTTCAGGTTGCAGTTTCTTGCTTTGAGAACTTCTAGTTACAGGTTACCTGAGTTTGTCAATAGATTGTTGACTTTTTGTTATTTCATCTTTAAGGGTTAGAAATAAAGTACATTCCTATGCTTTCCCTCTCTATTCTCACGAACATAAGTGAAAACAAGTTCATTTCTCCCCCCCTCTGAATGTCTCACATGCTCTTTTCTGCCAACTAGATTCCTTTAAGCCCCACTTAAAATCCCATCTTCTATAAGAAGTCTCAATGCCGGTGCCTTCCATCTTTTAAAAAAATATTTCCTATTTATTCCCATATGTAGCTTGTTTGTATGTGTTTATTTGTTTGTAGTCTTCCTCCTTTAGATTGTGAGCTCCTTGAGGGCAGAGACTATCTCTTGCCTCTTGGGACCTTCATTGCTTAGTAGAGTGCCTGGAACTTTGTAAACTCTTATTAAATGTTTATTGACTGATTTGTCTCCACCTATTGACTGAAAGGAACATTCTTTTTACAAGAGAAAATCACAATTATAGCAGTGTCACACTGTCCTGGCTCAAATGATTGTCATAAAGTCCATAAGCAAAGACATTAATGACACTGTTGTGATTTTTCTTCTTAATAGCAAGCAATCTCCCTTAAAAAAAAAAAACTTGTTTCAAAGCCACAGGGTAGATAACTTGCTCTCATACCTTTCCCTCTTGCTTTGATGATAATCATTTCACATCTTGCTCTTCAACCAAACTGTCAGCACCTTGACTGCTGCTTCATTCATCCACTACCATTATGAAATTCATTTACTGAAGACAAATTAAATTCTTATGGATAAAGATTCTCAACCAGAGTGGAAGGCAAGATCAGGAATAATCTGTTAGATTGCTGGTTGACCTTAGAAGGTTCTTAGAGACTATTGAAAAGGTGTGTGTGTGTGTGTGAGGGGAGGAGTTGCTACTGATTCCTACTCTTTTCACATCCCATATTTAGACCTAGTTTCCAAAGTAAAGAAGAGATGATAAAACGATCAGCCATTTTGAAATGGAGTTTCATATCCTCAGTTTCCAAGAAGTCCTTCTTTGTGAGTGTCAAGGATTTGGGAGGTATTATGGACCTATTTTTTTGAAACGGTTTGGTTTTCAGTACTTACACTGTCCACCCCAGGGACAAGGGTTACAGTGCCGTTAACAATGAGCTCTCTCTCTCTCTCTCTTCGTGGTACATTTTCACCTAGTGGAGAATAGAAAACTAGAAAGTTAAATCAGCATAAAATGTTCCACAGCAAAAATGATCTCCCCCACCCCCAAACACACATTCTTTAACATAATATGAAGTGACTTAAATGTTTCTCATTAAAAAGAATCCTCTCTATTAAAGATGTTTGAAAGGCTTCCAAATAATTGTGGAGGGAATTTCTTCTCAAGAATGAAGGATAGAATTAATGCATGTCCAGAAAACTATATTAAAACATCCAGAAAAGATTTGACTTAGAAAATTGGAGATCAAGCATTATACTGAGGTACATATAATTGAATTCCATTCAAAGAAGCAGTGAGATTTACTCCTACACTAAATACTCCTTTCACTAAGTTTGCAAATTGTAGTGTTTTCTTTAGAATTGGAACTGTTAAGATAAAGAGTTGCCTAGTGATCAAATAGCAGTGAGCATCAATATTTTATAACAAACTTTTTTCAAAATAAGTCGTGTTTCAAAAAAGAAAATAGTGTAAAAAGTGTAATGATATAAAGTATAATAAGACTGTAAAATTCTAGCACATGTTACACTTTTTTCCCACAACTGTTTCTTCTTATTGGTACCTTTTCTGAAAACTTAATTCTCTCTATACAAATCTAAGTTGAAATTCACATTCAAGGAAACTCCCCTGAAATTTGAGAAGATTGACTATTTTCAGAATTGGAAGTTATTAAGGAAACTTAAGTTGCTATGATCCAAAGAAATAAGATGAAGAACACTTAAGCCAACATTGAGTACAGTTGAGTTTTTGGTTTCTTATGTTTAATTTTCTTTGTTTTACCCGACTTGTATATTTTCTGGTTTCATAATATAAGTAACGTACAGTGATTCAAAAGTAATCTTGAGACATTAATGGGTTGTAAAGGGGAAGGAAATAAATATTTGTAGACAAAATATATTCTCTTATGAATAGAAAGTGATGTGAATATAAAGATTATAGAGATTTCTAAAGTTTAAATTATTTTATTATTTTTTAAGGCTGGACAACTTAACTATGTAGATCCAACTACGGGCTATTTAGTACTCACCAAAGTTGCCCATTTGCAGAGAGGGGACTGCTGTGGTTCTGCCTGCAGACATGTAAGTAGTAAACTCTCCCATTATCGCAGCAGCTTGCCTCACTTCTATAACTTCGTAAATAGGTATTATTTGAAAAACCAGTCAAATAAAAAAGGTAAATGGACCTAGAGTGTACTTTTCACAAGCTACTTTAGCCAAAGACAATGAAGTCCTTAAGGACCAATGAAGGACCTTTTAAAGTTAATAAAAATTTGCCCAATTTCACAGGAACATCAGTTCCTTGAAATTATGTGATTTGAAATTCACAGAAGTTCAATATTACAGGGAATTTTTTTCAATGGGCTTTTTAAAAAAATTAAATTGCATTCACTTAGCTAACCCAAAGGGCAAATTACTAAGAGTTAGTATATTACAGCCTTGCAGCCTGAATTGAAATGGTTGAATACTGAACAAACTTGTTTTATGTGCTTGCTTACTTCCTTTTTTCATCCTTTGCATCCTTCTCTCCTTCCTTATTCTCTCCCTCTAATTCCATCTTCCTTTTCCTTCTTTCTCTTTCTTCCTTTTTCCTTCCCTCTCATTTCCCCTCCTTTTTCCTTTTTTCCTTTTCCTTTCCTTTCTCCTTTCTCCTTTCCCTTCACTTCACTTCCCTTTCCTACCCTTCCCTTCCCTTTCCTTTCTCTTTCCCTTTTCCCTTCCTTTTTCTTTTCTTTTTCCTTTCCTTTCCCCCTTTCCTTTCCTTTTTCCCTTTCCCTAGAATTGTTAGGAAATAGCAAAGAGATTGGATTGTTTTTTTAAAAAAGATTCTTTACTCCTTATAATGTATGTTATGGTGTATACAGCAACACATCATATTTATTGATCAGGAAACCTAATTTTGCTTTTCTTTCAAATACACAAATTGTGAGACTGCCTTGGAAGAAAGAGGATATACGATGTGACTTTCAAGTTGTATTAGAAAAGGGAGAGAAGTTGATAAATTAAGAGTATATAAACAGAGAGCAAGTCTCAATTCAGATAATTATTTATACTTCAATTTGCTTAAGCTCTAAATTAAGGCATATTATGATGCTGAGTCAAATACGAGTTACTGTGCATTTTCAATGGATTAAGAAAAATATTCATTTAGGATTTTGCATAACACCAAAACATAAGAAAGAAAATGTATGCATGATTTAGAGGAAAAGGCAGAATATTTTCACTGATGATCCATTTTAGTAACTGAAAATGAGCATTAATTGTTTGTTAACTGTAATCAGTATTCAAAAGCAAAAATTTAACTTGCATTTTTCCTGTCTGTGACAATAGCTGTTTTAAAATAGAGTACTTAAGATGTATAGAAGTAAAGGCTCAAATAAATTGAAGTGATTGGATTTTTTTTTTTAAGGAGAGGGTTTGGAAGGTAAAACTCCTAAAATTCGAAGAAGCATTTAGGAAGTGGTTTCTTGGACACTAATTAGGACCATTTGCTTGAGGCTGCCATTATTTTTCCTTTTAGTCTGGAGGGCACGATAGATCAAATGAGCTGTATAACATCATTAACAATCTCCTTTTTCATCATAAGCAGCCTTGTAGTTTTTCATGCTGATTTTTTTAATGCAAAAACGATTTATTTTATTTATTCTGCAGTGTCCATATGGTCAAATCAACGTTAAAGATCCTTCGAAGAGGAAGCGATTCAACTCTTTGTTTTATATTTGAGAATGATTTCAATTTGTGTTTACTTTGTAACAGCCTGCAAACTTTGTAACAGCCTGCAAAATAAAATACAATAAAAAGCCTCATCCAGAATTGTTATTTGTGGAAACCTTAATTTCCTTTTTATTGATACTCTTAAAAAAAGTAATTAAGATTAAAACTAGCTGTTGTTTTTGTAGTCTTGAGTGATACAGAAGTAACACATCAATAGTTATTTCCCTCCTTTTAGCTTCATTACCAGACACATATGTTAATGCAAGAAAATTACTGTTCCATTAAATAAATAGTGGCAATAAGGTCACATTGGTAGTACTTGACTCTATATTTTACATAAAATTTTCCTACTATTCTCTTATATGTACGATCTATCTAAGAAGGGTTGATGACTGCTGGCAAACAGAGTTTGAATCAATGCTTCACTTAATTTCTGTCCTCAAGTTTAAAAAGATTGTCATAACCCTATTTTATGTGGCATGAGTGCCCAGGAAATGTAATTTTTCTGTAGAATGGTTCTCATCTTCCATCTGTTCCCTCAATAAAAACTTTAAATCATTGCCACCTGGGGGTCAGGAATCTAAAGATGAAGGAAGAATTTTTGATCATCCGTCTCTTCCCCCCCCCCCCCCCCCCGGCCCTTACCCATTCATTCTAAAAGTTCTTTCCCTATGGTTTGCCTATAGGGGAAACCCTTTCCCACTAACTCACAAGGAGTGTGATAGAAAGGTGAACAGGATCTCACATAAGAAATTTGAGGCTTCCCCTAATCTATATCTTTTTCCATTACTTTGATCAGTGTCCAAGAAGACCCAGAGGATTTTTCTGTGTAACTGGGAGCCCTAATGTAAAGCAAGGAACATTCTAAGTTGATTTTGCCCACAAACCCTAACCTCTTCACATGTGTGTATTCAAAGGTATTGAAATAGTTTCAGTAGCCCTGCCGAAAGGCACACTTATCCCTCAAGTTCAGAGCTGGGTTTGGATGGTTTGTTCACCTGACCTTCGGAGTAGCATCCTCTCTGAGTGGTGATGGGGAATCTACCCAGCCTGGAGTGAGGGTCAAAGAAAGATTGAATTTTGCCTCATAGTAGGACCTAGGGCTTTGGAAGGGGAACAATATTGTGGACCCTAAATGTGGTTTAGCATTTTCAGAAAATCTGGGGTATGCCAGTTTCTTTTTTGCCAGTTATCTTTATTTTCTAATTGCAACAATAAGCAGCTTCCATGACTCCCAGTAGGTTTGAAAAGACTAAAGTATAATTCCTGCTTCCTCCTTGCAGGGTCAAGACCAGCTATTGGGTTTACTAGCTGCTGGGAGGGAAGAGGGATTTCAGATAGGTGAATGAATGTGCCAACCCAAGGAACATCAATGATCCAGCCCGGGGAAAAGAGAGATAAGAGGAAGAGAATCTTTGGGGGAGAGCAAAAAAAGTTGATGGTTTTGTGAAAACTTCTTTCCAAATGGAAGCCTCTCCGGAGTAGATTTCATCAGAGAGGCATCTATTTTCCTTCTATTCAGGGCTGTGTTACAGTATGTGTGGGCACAGGAAAGAAGATACCTTATCTCTCCTCAACTTCTCGCCATCCCTGGAGAACTCTCCTTTGAGATGCTTCCCTAGGGAGGCTTCTGCTCTGGTAGACCGACGTCATTGTAACCTTCAAGAATCCGCTTCTGAAGACAATAGTTTTGTGACGATACCTGCCCTATTCCGCGACCTCCCCCCTCCCCCGCTCCATTTATCTGAACCCTGGGAAGCTGAGAACCGCAATGCCCCTGCCCTGGTTGAGACACAAGGCGGTACACATCTGCTAAGGCGGTAGTGAGACCGCTCCCACATGAACCAGGATAGAGTCACATAAATGGGACTCCCTTCAAGTGCTTGGAACTTTCACACGTTGTAAAGTAAAAAAAAAACCCCCAAAAAAAAACCAAAAAAAAAAAAAAAACCGAGAGCATATTACCGTGTGTGTATGTGTCTACGGACTAGAACCTTAGTAATGCACACCATCTAGCAAAACTTCGCATCAGACTGCTACTGCTATTTAAAGGTTTCTGAGCATTCCTTTTACCCCGTTCTGCAGGAAATCAAATGATCGTTTCTAAAATTCAATGACCCAACAAGAGTTTGTTATTCTTATTGTCAGCCAGGAAAATCCTGAACCTTCAATTCACTTATTAGCTGGAGAATTTCCAGAATGAGGTCTAGTGGCGTTATCTGGGCAGCAATCATGTACTGTAACAATGAAATAGAACATGCTATTATTGAGACACGGCGCAGCAGGTGGCTTATTATGCTCTTGCATATTCCCCTTTCTCTTCCAACCATTTAGATGCTGGTAATTGAGGGGAGCAGAGGCGGAACTAATTTTATTTTCAGAGATTAAAATGTTGGCTTCCCAAGCCGTGTTTGGGGTTTGTTCCTGATGGGATAACTGACGATGACCATGGGAAGCGTGTGAGCTGCCCTCGGTGACAACATTAGACAGCTTCCTCTAACCTGCATTCTACTCCTCAAAGAGTCTTTCCTCGTGTTTGCTTCTTCAGTCATTCCCTGGCAGTGTAGGATTGGCACAGACACAAACACCCGCCAGAAGAGACCACAGGACAGAGCCACGGTGCCAGGCAAGTGAAATATGACTTCTTGGCATTACAATGAATTCACTGGAAATCAAATGGACTTCTTGGGTTGGCAAAGAATCAACCTCAGTTTTCTCTTTCCATTTGCTGCCATATCCCCTTTCTACATTCAGAATTAACTTTAAACCCTGGACTCTATTTAGAAATTGCCCTTGGCAGGCAGATTTAAACTCCTGGGAAAGAGTCTTTAAGAAGGAGGGACAAAACCCCTTGAAATCTTCACAGTCAATCCTGGTTCTGAGATAATTAAGTGGAAACCCATCGGCAACATCTTTGAGTCCAATAATAGCTTAGAGGCAAAGTCTAATTGAATATTATTAAAGGACTATACACATGCAGAATATTACTAATTTGTTATATATGGCTCCATATTGGCCACTCGGAGTAGTGTATCAGTTTTCTTAGAAACTGGCTGGTAGAGGTTTCAGCTACTTAGTTTAGAACTGGAGACCCTTACCATTGATGACTCATTTCTCTCCCAGTGCAGCCAGGCTATGGGGATGAAAAAAGGTAAAGAGTTTTCTTCCATATGCAACTGAGTTCTAATGTCATTCACCTTACTATCTTCATTCAAGATGCCTGAATCAGCCAAGTGTAAGAAGCTTGGGAAGTTTAAAGATTCCCCTTTCCTTAACTCCTGACTGGGCTACACATGGCATGGGGGAGGTTAACAGATGCAAGCATTTTGAGGAGGGGAGAAGAAAAAGGTTATGGAGAGGAAAAGTAATGCAGTGGGATTTGCTGGTAAATCTACTTGTTTCACCCAGACCCGAGGGTGATTGACAGTTACAGCTCTAATTGCTAGAAGTAAAGAGAGAACCAAGAATCAACTGGCTTTCCCAGTCCCCTCCCCTAAAAATGTTTCTGAACTTCTCCCAGAGATAATGTCCTTTCTTTGGTTTATTCTCTTAGCCTTGGTCGATTTCAGAAGGTCTATTCCTATGGAAGGTACCAAAGAAAATTTATTTGAAACAGTCTATTTCAGTCAGCATTCTGAAGCTCATTAACACAGTTTGTCACTTGGAATAAGAGAGGTTGGTTAGATATGCTAAAGAGTCTCATTGTTTGGCAGGGCTTAGGAGGAAAGGGAAAAGAGTGGGGGTGGCTGGCACTGTCACATGGAAAAACATTAAGGAAGGCAGCCAATCTCTCTGCCCCTACAACAACCACAAATATGATGATCCTCCCAATAATTCTCTATGCATTCCCCGCCCCTTTCTTCACCATCCCCTCCTTTCTTAGAGGGGGGAAAAATAAAGTCTGTAAATGATGGGTGAAAAGAACATCTTTTTCTGGTTATCACTTAAACTTCCTGGTGGACTTTGCTTAGATCAGCCCAAGACCAGGCAGAATCCCAGTGAGGAACCTGAAGCCAGGTAAAACCAATCAACCAACCAACCAAACAAACAAATAAACTCTCTCCACCAGAGGATAGGTGCCCTTTGTTTAGTTTGTTGATCGCTTGTCACTAGAGTAAATAGCTTTCGAAAGGATGATTTCCATTCATTCTGGCATCCGATTTATCTTAATGGGTTAAATTGGATTCACTATGCTGATTACTCTGAGTCTGACTGCCTAGCAAGACAATGCCAAAATCACACAAGGGTGGGTTGTGGGTTTCACCTCCCTTCGGATACATCAGGAAATCAGATCACATCAGATCAGTTCAGATGGGAATTTTCTTTTTAATAGAGTCTCGAATGTGGAAGATGGGACGGGAGGAAGACGCAGAGGGGAAAATAGGGAGTTTGGGAAGGGAGGAGGATGAGGAGAAAGAGAGGATGGCTCTTTGTTAAGCAGTGGCAAGGCTATCCACAGATGCTACCTCCGATTCATCTCCTTCCCTGTGCTTACCATGAGGGAAGTTACTGGTAGGAGCAACTTGAGGCATGGTCTCCACGAAGGAAAAATCCAAGCTCCCAGCCTGGAGGTACAGGTTGTTCTGAGAGATTCCAGACATAGAGAACACTGCAAATTTCTGAAGATGCTCACTCTTCATTAATTTTATTTCAACAGACTCCCCCACTTGCACGTTATTTGATTATTGAATGGTTGAAAAAACTGAATAAAGGAACCTAACATCTCAATCTGCAAGGGCTTTTTGCTTGCCCCCACCCTATACTTCCTTTTCTTTTCATCTCTTTTTTCGCTTCTTCCTCCTTCTTCCTCCCTTCTCCTTCAGTCATGATTTAGAAACAAACAGAAAATAAAATACAGGTGGAAAGGCTTGACAGAGGAGGTCAGAGGTGAGAACTGCACACCAATTCTATATTCGTTGCTGCAATGGGAGACAAAAAAGAGGGAGACACACACACACACACATACAGAATAGAGATATACATAGAGACAGACACGAGAAGAGGGCAAGAAAGGAGAGAGAGAGAGAGAGAGAGAGAGAGAGAGAGAGAGAGAGAGAGAGAGAGAGGAGACGAGACAGGCAGACAGACCCTGGAGGGAGGGAGGGAAGGGGAGAGAGAGAGAGAGAGAGAGAGAGAGAGAGAGAGAGAGAGAGAGAGAGAGAGAGAGAGAGAGAGCGCTTCTTTCCTCATCTAGCAGTTTGTTTATTTTGATTAAGAGAAAAGAGAAAAACGAGGAACACCACCCATCTACTGACAGGCTTGCAGTCACTGCCTCTCTATCTTCTTTCCTTTATTAAGGAGTCAGTTTTGGGGGGCAACACCTGGGAACTCAAGGTAAGATTCCGTCTGTCCCCCCCCATCTTTTTTCGGTAGCTGCGAGTGAGTGCTGTTGTGTGTCATCCCCCTTTTAACAGAACGGGATGGCCGATTCCCCTAGTGTAATCTCAGGCAAACGTCTGGTGTCTTTTCCCCGCCTCCCCTCAGCTTCAGAAGATTGAAGATTTCTAGATCCTAAAGGGGAAAAGCCTCATTTGCTAGGGAGCTGCATCCTTCACCTGAGTTTGCGGTTGACTGCAGCTAGAGGTTGTGTCTGTGATTACCAGCGTTAGTCTCTAACCTTTCTTAACCAAAGACCGTGCTGCTTAGGGAACACTGTGATCTGATCTGAATGGGAATCTAACGCGCTGCTTTTTAATTACAGTGGCCGGCAAGTACCATTAAAGTTGAAATAAATTTAAGCCTTAAGGATGCTGAACGGCACCACTCTAGAGGCAGGTCAGTTTTACACGACATTCTTTCTCATTTCTTTATGTCTCTTCCTATCTCGCCCCCCCCCATTCCCATTGCACTTGTGTATGTTTGTGTATTTGTGAATGTGTTTATGAGTTTGTGGTTGTATCCGTGTGTCTGCTTTCGGTAGGGGCTAGGGGGAATGAATCTACACGTATTTAATTTTAATTTTTAAGTATTCAGTAACTTTCCAATGCAAAAGCAATACAGCTATGGCTATGCCGAATGGGATTCATTCATTCCCCTTTCCCTCATTTATCTTTCTTGAATTTAGTTTTCCTGTCTTCTCATTTCTTTGTGTAGTTTTTTTTTCTTTGCCTTGAATGTCTTTGAATTTCTCCAGGGTCCAGTGCTCGTTGCAGGGCACAGTTGAAGGAACTGGATTGACAGAATAGATACCTTGGTCTTCGGTAAGGGAGGATTTCATCCCTCTCCGATTGATCCTATGATTACTGGAATGAGAGAGATAGAGTTGATGGAAGATGGATATTACCTGATGAAAAAGCAATAGGAAACAGGAGCTAGTTTCTGGCACTGGATATTCCTTAACTACAACCTTGGTTAAATAACATGGTCATTCATGTAGAATACTGAGAAATACTACACATTGGATATGATTTATTTAGTAAAGTCCCAAGACTAATTTCCCTCATTCCTTTTGTGAACCAATATTTTATACTTACATGATTGGTGGTTTGGAGTGTGATTTGGTATGAATATGGGGAAATTCACTAGTAATTTTTGAAAGCATTTTTTCTATCATTATTATCTACCCCATAACAGAGAATGTAAGGGGCTCCAGGAGAGGAAGAGGTTTAGAAGAAATGAAAGTCCACAGAAAACTCCTTCCTAAGCAGTAAAAGTTCTGTGAAGGACATGGGTGTGTGTTGCAGAGGGGAAGAGGTGCTGACCTTTTCTGCTTAAGGGACAATGCTTCTGAGTTCTGAGGAAAGTTGTTCATGAAGTTGTCCAAGACACCAGACTGAACTGTAGCTTGGTTCCCAGTGGGAGACTGACTACTTCTGACAAAATCGGAGTGTATTCTCACTTCTCATTTTGCATCCTCTTTTCACTCTGTCCTCAAATTGCCAGCCTAAAGAAGTTCAGTTAAAGGGTCTGAAAGGAAATTTGCTGAGCCCAATCAAATCCCTCTTTAGATGGGACATTTGATGTCCAACATTCCACGACCTGTAAGTCACCATGAAAAAACCTCATCCAACAAAGATTTGCTTTGGATTTTAGGGCATTATTAAAGGTCCTAAGTCATTTCCAGATTATAAATTGGTCAGAGAAGACCATAAGGTTTTTATCATCTGCCAGCATTTACACAATGGTTGGCACATAGTAGGCACTTAATACATGCTTATTGTTTAAGTGAGAAAAGAGGGCTAGGAGGGGAACCTTTGTCCTGTGGTGGGTGATTCGAAGGGCAAATAAAACACTTGGCTATCTTAGATGATTCTAAAATTTCACAATCCGACTCATAATATTTACGAAAATGTCTGCACATTTTAAGTACAGGGAAGGGAAAGAAAAGGAAGGAAAGGGAGGGAAAAGGAAAGGGAAAAGAAAGGGATGGGAAAACTAGGTACTACCTCACCAGAATTAGAGTGTGCAATTTGGGTTTGTAAATTTTGTTTTATTGCCTCAGGGCAAAGGGCTCTAGCTTCAGAATTTGTCCAACAAACATGCAGACTGACAAATCAGCTGTTTGCTATCATTTGATTTGTGTTTCTCAAGAGTGATTTTCTTTCCTAATCAAACCATTTTGTCTAGCCACCCCTTCCAGGTAAGGATGCTCTAAGACCACTTTGCCTTAGAAGCCACATCTGAATGTTTCCCAAGCAAACACAGATTCTTCCGATGTTAATAATCCATAACCTAAAAAGACAGTGGTCTTCTCAGAGCCAACAGCAGAATTGGCAACAGTAGCATAATAAGAATGACTGGTGGAGCAGAAAGAAAGGAGTCTATAATTAATTAAGTGTGCCCAATTTAAGGGATTTAGTCGCTTCTGAGTTGACTTGTGCGATCTGTCCAATTATTTCTAATAGTGACATTGAGTTAAGATAGGGAAGGAGGTTAAGCACCGTCTTCCAAAGCCCTTGGTTGGTGTAAACTGCCACTCTGCACCTGCAGATTGCATTGAATAAAGCAGAGACCATTAACTTAAGGAATGGGGGGGGGGGGTAGTGCAGAGGCTACAGCAGGGGAAGAGCAAATATTTCAACTTTTATAGGTACTTCCAGGCAATTTATTTTGGAGTTGGGAGAAGTGGGGTAGGGTAGGTAGACTATTGGGTGCTTTATTCCGTTGGTACCAGAAACTCCTGGGCAAGAAGAGGCGATTTTCAAATTAAGGAATGGGGAAACAGAGAAAGTCCGTAGCGCCATGAAGAATATAAAGGTGCTTTTAAATTAAAAATAAAATTATTTTAAGCCCTCATTGCTCAGGGATTTAAGACCACTCCTCTTCCTACTTCTGAAAAGGTAGGTGAGTTGAATTGTTCTTAACCCATTCTCGTTACCAAATGAAATTAGCTTTTCCTGTATGGAAGTCGGGGCGCCTAAGGGCATAATTCAAGACTCCAGGGCTTCTAAAACCACTTTCTGAAAGGTCTTTTGCTCTACGGGGAGCGTCCTAAGGACTTCCTCTTTATATGAATTAGGAGGCACCAAGCAAGGCCGGGATTGTGCTGAGAGAGAATTAGAGTGAAACCAACAAAGACAAGAGAAACCCAAACAGAATAGGAACCAAATAAATAAGCAAAGCTCGAGTTTCTCGGGGTCTCCTGGACTCGATGAGCAGACAGAATCCTTAATATAAGACATTATTGAAGGAAGGAAAGGCAGCAAGAGAAAGATGCTGGGAGAGAGAATTATAACCTGAATTTTAATATGAAAAGGCACACAGAATTTAGGTCTCACCCCCAAGCGAGTTAGATCATGCATTCCCGGCTTAGAGAAATGGAGCCCTTTTATAATTTTTAATCACTGTCTTCTGTCAGTCAAGCTCCTCAGAATCCCATCCTATGAAATTCCTATTTTGGAAATATGAATCAGAAAAAAAATCATAGAATCATAAAGTATAAGGGATGGAAGGGTTATTTCTAGTTCAACAATCTCATTTGAGGCCCCAAATGGAATTACTCTGATATTGTATGAAACAGACATATACACACACATACATACATACATATATGTATATATACATATATACGTAGTTTCAAGCTTGCCTTTTCTGGGGGTGGAGTGGGAAGAGATCATCAGAAAAGCTGCAAAGCTTTGATTCGGATTTCATTTCTAGGGGCTTGTTGTGCTAATTGACTAGTTTTTTCCTAAGGAGAGACATCATTTTCCTCCTCAGAAGTCCTGACATTGCCTCCTCTAAAGGAAATCTGCCTCCCTTCTCTGTCAAAGGAGCTTTGGTGAAAAGACAACTATGACTCCCAAACTTCACTCAGAGTAGCCCTTGGTGTTTTGTTGTGCGCGTGTGTGCTTAAAGCACATTGATTTTCACCCAAAAGGGCTAATTACATTACTTACAGTAAATAGCAGCCCTGCTGTCCAGGGTCTAGTGTGCCAACAGGAGGGGGGTGGTGGTGGCGAATCTTCGGCTTATTTCACTTGGTTGACTTCATTTTTGCGTGAAATGGTGTTTTATGAGCTACATTCTGGCACTCGCAGGAATGTAACAACAGCCAATCTGCAAATAACATTAATTTTGACTCTCAGAGAAAAAAAACTGGGAGAAAGCCGAATGCATCTTGGGTTTCATGGAAGAGGTGACTCCAGCAACCCCTCAGGAGGAGTGATTGTGATGCTGAGGAAAGGAAGCGGGGCCCCGCCTGGTGTTTTTTCACGACTGGGCTGGGTTTAATGTAGAAATCCCTACGGGCAAGGGGAGCAGCTCTGCCTCCAGGAAGATCCTTCTGGAGGTATTGAGGTGTCAGGAAACAGCCGGCAGCTGTTTCAGTGAAAGGCACGGAAGGAGGGAGCTCTGTGAAAAAAAAAAGAGCTTTGGGAAGGAAGGAAGGAAGATAGGAAGGAAGCGAAAGGAGGAATCGATGAATCGTACCTCTAGTTCGGATTTACTAGTCTCTTGTCTAGCCCTCTAATTTAGGAAGTCCGCCAGATTTCCGTGGATTTGGGGGTGTGTGGTGGTACTGAATGACTGAATCAACCTATACAGTGGTGTGATCAGGTGGGGGGATAATTCCGTAAACGGCTTTCGGCTACGAGAACAATTTAATCTCTTGCCATTCTTAACTCAAATACTTTGTCCCGCCCCCCGATCCCTTTTTCGACTTTACACTTTCACCGGTGCCAACTACCAGAAAATGTGCAAAGAGTATGATGATCGGATCGGTAATTGATTTGTCTCCTTATGAAGGTTAAACGCGAGAATGATGGGGATTTGGGGCCCTTATTGGCAAGTGTTATACAAAACTTAAAAGTTACAAGAAATTTTCCTTAAGACTGCCATTCACCGCAATTACACGTTAGATCTGTATATCCAAAGGCATACACACTCACACACACGCACACATTCACATACGCACCAGGGCTTTTTCTGAGGGCTAAAGCATCCCGCCAACAGAAACGGAAGGCAACTTCTGGAATCAACTGCTCAAATCATACTTTTCAACCCTTGGACAAAGTGCGGGAAGAAAACCCTTTGACTGGATATACTTCTTTTATGGGAAAGGGGAAAGAAGGCAACACCACCTTTAATTCGCCGAGCTAGTTGTGTCTGTTTTCGGTAATGGGTAGAAAACGGAAACATTTAAGCTCAGAGCCCCCCAAACTAGGGCGTCCGCTAAAGTTTGCGCAGTCGAGGTCATCTGTCTCCTCTCTTGACCAGGCTCTAATCTTGACCTGGAATTTGCTTTACATTTCCTGAACCCAGTTTAGGACAATGAGTATTGCCTTTTCCTTTTAAAACGCGACTGCTGGGAACCCTTGGAAGTGTGTATCTGGAGGGGAAGGCGTGTGTGTGTAAACCTGTGCTCCTGGGTGGGTGTATGTGTTGTGTGAGAGTGCGCCAGTGTATCCGGGAGGGGGTGTGTATGCATGTGTGTGTAGGGGAGGGGGGGGGTGTGCGCAGAGATGGGGAGGGGGCTTGCATAAAATGTCCCCCTCCCCTTTTTCTTGCCTCCCCCCCCCCATTGTAATGTTTGTCACTGCTGGCCGATCACTAGGGGGTTGAGAGGAGTATGACAGGTCTTTGTTGTCTGAATAAAAATCAGTGGCAGCTCAAGGGAGAGAACTCCTCCTACTAAATTATCAAAAATGGGCTGGCTTTAGTCTCTTAACAAATTGGACACAGCTCTGGAAAGCAGCAGTCCCAAATCCAACCTACAGGCACTGGGAACTTTAAAGCATCCAGGGACGGCTGAAAATAGCATTTCTTTTTCTTTCTTTGTGTTCAAAACTATTTTCTGTCTCCACCAGATTTTTTTTTCTCCCCCCGTTCCAGTTGTTTCCCATTAGTAACCCGATCTCTCCAGAGCAGTAAGATTCGCCTTCTTCTCCTTCTTTTCCCGCCCCCCTGTTTGTTTGTTTTTTGCACATCTCCTCCAGGAAGCTGTTGGTGCATATTTTTCTCCTTCAAGAAGTCGGCTTTGCAATTTGTCTCTCCTCTTTTATTCTTTCTTTCTCCGTCTTCTTTTCCCCCCAGTCCCCTACCCCCACTCAGTGACCGTCTACGGTGTAGACTTTTTTTTTCTTTTGGATGATCTGAGACTCTCGGGTATCTGTATATGGAAATAGTGGGGTGCCGAGCCGAAGAAAATACTTGTCCTTTCCGTCCCCCAGCCATGCTTTTCCACGGAATCTCCGGGGGCCATATCCAAGGGATCATGGAAGAGATGGAGAGGAGATCCAAGACTGAGTCCCGCCTGGCCAAAGGAGGGCAGATGAATGGCAGAGAAGCGGTAAGGGGCCGGGGCAGTTTGTCCCGGCACACTTCTTTCCCAGTTCAACTTAACTGAAAAGATGTCCCACACCCTCCTCCCTGTAGCAGTAAGGCCACGAGCCCGTAATCTCTGTTGTGCGTGTGAATGCGTGTGTTGAGAGGGAGCCCTACTCTCCTGGAGTCTGCTGGATTTACAGATTGTTTTGTTAACTTAAAATGTGCGAGAAATAACGGGCCTCTCTGCACGGGGTTGGGGATGGAGAGATCGCCTGGGAGAGATGGTTGGCTTTTGGCTTTTTAAAAGGAGCTAGCGGGGCTACCCCGGGTGCAAGCTCCGACTCTCTGTGGAACCCCGGGCAAACTGGTCCTCAACTTCCCGATTGCTCCTGCGCTCACTTAAGGAACCGACCGAGAGCTTCCCGACAGATCCGGGACTGAGGCGGTTACCAGGCTGGATCTGACAATCAGGCGGCAGAATCCTTTACAGAGGAAGGAATCTCCGTGGCTTTTCCTCGGAGCTTACCCACGCCACTCGAAGGAGGGGGGGGGGGATGAATAGAAGGAAGCAAATTGCGCGCTCCCCAACTCCTCTTCCTCTTCAAACGCAAGCCCCTGCCCTAGAGGCATTTCAAGGTAGCTCGGCTTTTCACCCCGAGACCCTTTACTGGAGGCAGGGGAGAGATTCCGGAGAGACGAACTATATAAGAGCTTTGAGTTGATTTATGAAAGCAAATCTCTTTTAAGCGTTTAACAAAATTGAAACAAGGGAGATCCACCTATTTTTTTTTATTTTAGACACTTTCCATAGGGAAAACGCTTCCCACTTAAAATGAGGTTGAAAATAGCCAGGGAAAATGATTTCAGGAACTGAAGATAGACGTGTTTTCCTTGTATTTACGTATCCACTACAGATCATACGTAGGGAATTGTAAAACAAAATAACAGCCCGGAAAACCATTTTAGTGATTTTGTTTTGTTTTGTTTTGCTAAAAGGACTCGCGTGTGTAATTTCAACGTCTAGTCTCACCCTACAACGTTGTAAACATGAAAACTCTCATTTGCTTTTGCGATTCAGTAAAATGAGGGGCGGCGGTTGTAGAACAAAACATTTCTCTCCTGTTGACGAAAATATCTAACAGATGGCTTTGGCATTTCTCCGGGTTTTTTTTTTTCAAACACAAAACCTGAGCTTCTGGTCGAGCTTGCGGCAGTTAATGATGGGATTCTGCCCAATTCATATGTGCCTTCCTCTTCCTCAGGTAGAGCTGAACTGAGGAAGTGTGACTGCAAGACCACGAATTTCATTGTAAAAATGTGTGTGTCTACCTGTATTTACATGTAAAAATGAACATTAAACAAATGTGCGTGTGTATAGCTTAAAACTACAGTCATTCATTTTGTGTCTCCCGATTATTATATATGAACTCTATTAACTTATCAGATAAAAGCCTAAAGCCTACTTTACAAACTTAGGATACATTCAGGATCTGTCAAATTTTGTAGAAACTTATCTCCTAAAGTTGGAGCACAGGCATAGAAACAAGATAATATTTTTCTTCTGCTTTGGTTGATCCTTTGAATACAATGAATTAGAACTATAGGTGTGATGCCATTGCATATTTAACCTAAAACTAAAATCAACTCTTTGTCTTAATCTCTCCCTTTGTATGCCAGAGATGCAGCTAACAATTCCCCTGGGTTTATTTTTGTCATTCCAAAAAAGGACAATTGACACAATTTAGATTGAAATTATGATAATTCTGCAGTTCCCTCCAGACTGCTTTTGATAAACTCACAGTACTTTTCTTATCTAGGCCTTTTGCTTGTTAGTTGGATGTCTGGGAGTAGTTTCCATAGTTTCACATATTTTGTTGTCCAGGGTACTGACAAAAAGATTGATGTAGGGAATCTTATTGAATGAAACAAACACTAAAGTTCTATATTTACCAAATTAGGCAGCGGTTTCTCTTTCATGCTCTGTGTTCACAGTATTCTGAGCAATCTTAGGGAAGGATTGGGTTTGGAGATCCAGTCTTCTTCAGTTCACCAGTTGGATCCTACCTTGTTTAGACTCTAATATTCCAGTTTGATACTTGCCTTTTCTGTACCTTTCTTAATGCATCTCTCCTGTGGTTGTTGTTGGCTTGTTTGTTTTTTTTCAGAGTATGCCCCCTATGAGCCCTGAAAAGCCTGCCTTGTGCGCTGGTTGTGGAGGGAAGATTTCAGACAGATATTACCTGCTGGCCGTTGACAAACAATGGCACCTGAGGTGTCTTAAGTGCTGTGAATGTAAACTGGCTTTGGAGTCAGAGCTCACCTGCTTCGCCAAGGATGGCAGCATTTACTGCAAGGAGGATTACTACAGGTATTCATTCAGACAAATCTTTCTGTTCAGGTGCACAGACGCATAGCTAGTAATGAGAGCTGATGTCCCAAGGACAATCTGTTTTGTGTATTTGTTGATGTAATTAGGAGCAAAGAGTTTGCCCCTAGGTGATGCTGGTGTTGGTTCTGTAGATGAGTTTCTGTCCTCATCACAGTGGAAAACATATACATCAAGATGCATATATGTTAGATCTCTTAGAGAAGTTGTTAGGTATAACTTTAGAGAATTCTTAATAAAGAGAATACCGAGGCACCTTGCTTTTTTTTCTCTTTGTTCTAGGAAAGTAAGGGCCCTGGAAAGAGCCATGTGAAGTTCACGAGTAGTATCTGTATAGTAGGAAGACTTGAATGTTTTCCCCCCCTTCTTCCCCCCTACTTTCCGTTTCGAACGTAGAGGGGAAGGTTAACATCTATTAATTGGATTTAATATCCATGGTGATTCTTACTGCTGTATTGTCGAACTTGAGAAGGACCCTGTGAATTAAAACAGGAGTTCTAAAGGAGCACATTTTAAGCCATCCAAAAGAGAAATTCTTTATAGAAAGAGGTTCACGGAATTTTTCACCTTACCATGGTAGTGGGAAAGAAATCGAAAGCGATTTTTAAATAGACTTTTCCCGGATTTTATATCGTTTATTTTGGGACTGGGCTGCATATAAATGTGTGTCCAAGGGATCATACTTAAATCTCAGAGCGAGGTAAGCAAAAACAAGAGTTTCTTGATTTAAAATGTGTGTATCCATAGACACACCTGTGTGTCTACATATATGTGAATTCATATATATTTATATAACAAGACATATACGGGTATAATATGCACAAGAATTTCGAGTTAATTTGAAAAGGAAGATTTCAAAGTATTCCTCCTTTATTTCAAACACATAAAATAAACTCCTTTATTTTACTTGCCCTGGGACTCCTAAGAAGCTGCCTTGGGCCCTTTGGGAAGGTGTCAGACAGCTGCAGACCAGCCCCAGATGCCTTCCCCTCCTCTTTCATCCCCCCCCCTCCCTTTCCCAAGGGGAACGGGGTTCTGCCTGTTCTAAGTTCATGCTCGTATTCTGATGTTTCTTTTCAGAAGGTTCTCCGTGCAGAGATGTGCCCGCTGCCACCTTGGGATCTCGGCTTCCGAGATGGTCATGAGAGCCAGGGAGTCTGTCTATCACCTGAGCTGCTTCACCTGCACTACCTGCAACAAGACTCTGACCACCGGCGATCACTTTGGCATGAAGGACAACCTGGTTTACTGTCGGGCCCATTTTGAGACCCTCTTACAAGGAGAATACCCCCCGCAGCTTAGCTACACTGAGTTAGCAGCTAAGAGCGGCGGGTTGGCACTGCCTTACTTCAACGGCACTGGCACTGTCCAGAAAGGGAGGCCCAGAAAAAGAAAGAGCCCCGCCCTCGGAGTGGACATCGTCAATTACAACTCAGGTGGGCCCAGGACATCAATAGTTAACCCCTTGCTCAATCGTACCCCGAGGAAAAACCCCAGGGTTCCTTCATCTCTGTGAACTCCACTAGATCAGGGCTGGTCTTGTCCAATTCAGCCTTTCCCATTCCCCCTCAAAACAAAACAAAACAAAACAAAACAAATCCCTATTTAGACAGGGGCACACGGGCCAACTGCAAGCAGAGGGACTTGGAGTCTTTGCAGCGAGACAAATGCAGCCCTCAGCTATCCAGGAACCAAAGGTGGCAGTTACTTTTAGGATCTTCAGCTGGAGGAAAGACCAGGGTAATCTGAATAGCCAGACACAAGTCCTAGTGGAGGGTTTTAAAAACACTGTGCAAAGCTATACTTTCATCCTCAATTTAAAAAGAAAGAAGCCGAATTTGAGTTCACTAGCTAGCCCTAAACTGATGAGAGGTCAGTCCTTGGTTGGGTATCTCGTCGGAAAAAGACAAATTTGTTACATGTGTTAAATGACCATTCTGAATGCACTCTGAATGATTGCCAAATTGATGATCTAGGCCTAGCTGAATCAGATTGGCAAGAACCCCCCTCTTAAGTTACCGGGCAGAATTGCCAGGGGTTTCAGAGTGGAGATTTATCCTTCTCTCCAAGAGTGAGGCACAATCTCTATAGTTAGAGGGCAAAAACTTATATTATTCTCTGGAGGCAACTATTTTCCTCCTTTTTCCTGATTTGTGTCTCTATCTGTCTGGGCCTCTCTTAAACTCGGGAGTGGCAGGGAAGGTTGGTTCCTTTCAAACTCCTTCCCCCACTTCCATCTAAGCCTATTAGCTAATTCCTATTAGCAGGGTGGCTGGAGGTGAAAGCAGAGCAGGTCTGAGCTTTCCTCCTTTAAGTCGCCAAAAGCACTGTTGAGGAAGGTCTCAAAAAGCCCGAGTCCCATTTTAAGACTACTAAGAGATCCCTTGGCTCGCCTTAACCTTTCTATCCCTCCTGCCCCCGCCCCTTTCCGGCTCTCAATTCTAAAGAATAAGAGTAAGAAGGCCCCTATCCTAGGTTCCTCAAATTCAGTGAAAAGGTCGGTGCGCTTTTTAGCAAGGGTCCTTAACTCTTGCCGCATATTTCTCGGGTGTGGGCAGCAGGGCCCCTAAGGAGTCTGGGGTGCGGGAGACAATATGACACGCCGCCCCCTGGAACACATTCCATTCCCTTGGGCCCAGAGTTGGTGAGAGTTTCTCGAGGACTTATCTAGTCTTTCGTGATTTCATTCTGGGACAGCTATGAATAGGGAAGGAGGTGTGGAGTTGGGGAGGGGAGAGAGAAAAGGAAAAGACCAAATCCTCCAGCCTGCTCCGGGACCTGCTTAATCCTTCTCCGCCGAGGGCAGCAGGATGCCGTTCCTCGTTTTGCCAACCCCCAGCCGAGCGGCCGCCCTCCCGTGCCCCTGCCCCTGTAGCGGCTCGTTAAGGGGCTTTTGGTCTAGGACCGCATTACCGAGTGCGCTTATTTCATCTCCTCTGATGCGTGGCCTTCCGAGCCCGGGCAATCAGGGCACTAATTGTTCTTTATTAATGGAAGATGACATCGGAATCCCTGGCCACTCACCGGGGCCCTAATTGGTCTCTAGGAAAAGAGAAAAGAAAAAAATAGGAGAGGAAAAAAAAGACAGAAGAGTCCTTTCTAGCATGGGACTCCCTGGAGTCCATAGAAAACCCAGGGAGTGTGTGTGTGTGTGCGTGTGTGTGTGTGTGTGTGTGGGGGGGGGTGTTCTTGGCCAAATTACAAATAGAGTTTTGCATTTGTTTATTTAACCTAATTAATGATGTTTGATTCGCCCCTTGGTTCTGATTTGGTATTTTCAAACCACCTCTTGTTGGGGGACAGTAAGGTGTATGGTCAGCATGAGGGTTCTGGAAAAACTAGAGAACGCGATGCAAAGTTTCTTTAAAAACCAACCAACCAGGTATTTGATTTTCAATTTAGGGAAGAATTTCCTCAAAAATCAAGTGTCGAGAATCGATGGTGTCACCATCTTCTCGAAAGTGCCCTCCCCGACTCGAGGTGGTTTTTTTAATTTAGTCCTAAATTTGTATGTATGAAGAAGTTTTCTAGCTCTAGGGTTCCTAATGATAAAGATTCTATTGAAAAGAACCCCTCACCACCTTGGGGCCCCTGCTGATGAAGAACATTTCCTTTTCTAAAAAGAGGGTTAAACAAAAGGGTCAAGAAATGTTCAATGATGTCAAAAATTCAAGTAACTGGTTTAAGTGGTACTTTGAATAAGTATCAGGAGCCACAAAACCATTTTAAAAAGAGTGTTTACGAATCTAATGCCAGTGTCTGGCACTAAAACGAGCAAAAGAAACCCTAGAGAATTAAAAACATGTTAAGCATTTCCTTAAGCAGGAAATAAAATGGTCTAACAGTTTTACCTCATTAAATTTCTAGTCTTCATTGGATTTTGTCCTGGCTGGCATCTCTTCTAATATGGAGAATATTTATATATAAGAAGACACATTAATAAAAGACAACAAATATAATTTTCACAAGAATATATTGTATACATATGTATGAGAATATATGTCCATACAGAAATACACATCTATAGCTCTTTCTTCTTAGAAGTATATGTGAGTACATGTGAAGTTCTTAGTGCATTTGTGTAATATAGCAAATGTATATTAGAAGAAACATATAGATGCATGCTCTAAAATTAGGGAACATTTCTACTGGTCATTTAGTATTTGTAATAAGCTAAGTGCATTCCAAAGCACATCTATATTTTAACTATACCTTCTTCCACAATTAAGGATAAACCAGACAAGCACCTTGGGGAAGAAAACCCAGGATTCATTTGGAATTCTGAGGACCAGTTTTCAAAAATAAGAAAAGTAGTAGCGAGATGCATGGTCTAGAAAAAAATAGAAATTATTTTAGTAATCTATCATTAAGCTACCCAACAGTACCCTTCCCAAGTCCTTTACATTTTTCTTAACCTTTCAAACTTCTCTACGTATTTCAAGGATTAAATGAATGTGGCAGTGACCCCTAGTGGTATCTTTAGAGGGAAAAATTTCTCAAAAGATGGTTTAACTTGCCTATTTTAAAACAGCAACATTTGACAGTTTTCTAAGTGGAATAACAAGTATTTAGATTTTATTTTTAGTTTAGACTTTTTTCGGTTTTATGTTCTATAATTTAAAAGGAAAAAGTACAACTTGTGAACTAATATGGTGATGAACTGAGGAAGAAACAATTAACTATATGTTCATTATTTGCTATAGAGGTAATATGGTGGAGATGATAGAGGACTTAGCCCTTAAGTCAGGAAGACTCTACATTCAAATGCTATCTTTGGCATAGACTAACTGTATCACCACTGGCAAGTTACTTAGCCTCTCAGGGTCCTAGGTTACTCTGTAAGATGATAAATTTACAAACTAGTTGCAGGTCTACATTGGTGGAGGAATTTTGACATCAGGAGTTTCCCCCTTGGATGAAATCAAAGGTTCAATCCCACTTCTACAGCCAAAATTGTAGTAAAACTTCATTAAGTTAAAAGAAAATATGTTAGTAGAAAGTGCTTCCTATATTAAATTGCATATAGAAATGACAACATTTTGATAGAAATACAACCTCAAGAATCCTAATAAAATAAAACAACCATTTCAACAACCACTTTATTCACTAACTAGTATTTCTCTATAAGAGCAACTACACGGTTTGTTTAATGCACTAAAATATATCGCTTACTACTCATCAGAGGAAAAAGGTTACAAAAGTACAGCAATGGAGAAACTTTTTAAACAACCATACAAACAGCACAGCGATTTTATATATACATACATATATATGTATATATATATATATATATATTTATATTCCTCATCCAAGAGTAACTCTACCAACATATTTCCTAAGAAATAAAAAAAAGTGATCAAGCTGGAAAGTTGAGAAAATATTTAAAAATTAAATTAAATTTTCTATTCCAAGTTTGTTTATTATCCAACATGCTATCCAAGAAAAGTTACCCTTTGCTATATTACTTACCTCTCCAAGGCATATAAATTTTCTTCAGAGAGAATTCTGAAATATGAGTTCTACTCCTCTGGTCATTTTGATATTGGTGGGTAGTTCTGTACTCAGATCTTGAAGCATGAATTGTTTTCACAGGGTTAAATGTAGGTTTACAGGTGGTCTCTGGATGCCAATTTAACTATTTTGATAATGTGAAAATATAATACTATATAAATTTGCACTAAAACATCCTTGACTAATTTGAATAAAGTAAATTCTAAACTTAGAAGAGAATTATCTTTTATCTAAAGAAAATTATCTAATTTCTGACAAGATTTAAAGCATATGGACACAATGTTTAAATGTGTACACATGACTGACTCTATATAAAATTTAGTTGATATTTTTAAAAATAAAGCTCACCTGGCCTCAGATGATCAGCCAAAAAAATATTTATCAAGTATGTTTGATGTGCCAGGTACTATACTAAGTTTTTGGGAATTAAAGGGAAAAAAACCATAGTCCCTCAAGGAACACACAATCTAATAGGAAAGACAACATTCAAACAACTCTAAGTATAGAGCAAAGTCAAAATACAGGATAAATTGAAATAATTAACAGAGGGGGAAAGTATTAAAATTAAGGGGGATCAGGAAAGGTTTGTAGTAGAAGGTGAGGTTTTAGCTGGGACTGTATTCTGTCTACTTGCATATTTAAAAAACTTTAAAAAAGGCAACATTTGGTAAATAGTCAGAACTGTTTAGGAGCAGTTGCTTACCTATTGGTTTTCAGTGTAATCTTTTACATTTCCTTAAATTAACAGATTACCAAATACAGTCTTCCTCTTTTTTCTTTTGGCTTTTGCCAGGGATGGAAAAATAAGTAACATGTAGACAGCATTTAAATGAAGAAAAATGCAGGACTACTATTAAATGATGGCACTTTGTGCCATACTTCCTTCATGATTGTGTTCTTTTCTCATTTCCACAGTGAAGTTGGTTTTAGAACTCATTGATTCAGAAAAAATCTTATTAGAGTTGAATTTTATTAGAGCTGAACAAAGAACATAGGCTGTTTATATTTGAAGATGAGATAGAGATTTTTAAAAATTGTCTTTTGTAGTTCTTGTTTTGAAGTTAAGGCATTAGATACAGTGATACATTCACTTTACTAGATATGGTCTCCATAGAGAATATGAATGACCCGTATTGGGTTAGAAAAGTCTACGCAACTTTACATCTGAAAGATAATGAATTTTAGACTGGTTTCAAGTATCCTTATTTCTTCTTTTAAGTACCTCTAGTGCTAAAAGGATGCTTAATGTAGAGCATCCATTGGTGAAAAGGAAACACATGGCTCTCTCCAAGGTCAGCTAAAGGCACATCTCTTAGGCCTGCCCATATTTACCACATAAAGGAAGTAGATCTGAGTTTGCTACCTGGCCCCTGTGAAATGCAAGCTAGTGGGGATGCTTCAGGCATAAGCCTTAGTAAAGAGAAATAAATATAGGATTTTACTCCCTCAGAAATGTTTATTAAAATAATTCCAATGGAGAGGGAAAATTTCTTTTCTGTATAGCAAAGTCACAGTTTAACTATTTACACCTAGAAGTCCAAAATGGCTCAAAAAAACCTATTAATAATTACAGCAGAACTTTCCAAATTTCTATCTATCTGCAACTTTTTCAAATCTGACTTAGAAGAAGTGAAAAAAAACTTAATCTTGTTTCTATCGGTAAATTTCTCTGCATTAAGAAGGATTCAAGGAGGGCTCTTAAACTTTAAAACTACAACTGAGAAGGCTTTAATTTGTCCTTCAATTTGTCCTATATTTTCTCATTGGTTCATAGATCAAAAGCTAGAAGGGGCTTCAGAGTCCACATAATCTTTTTTTTAAAATAGTGTTTTATTCTCCCCAATACATGTAAGGACATTTTTAAGCATTATTTTAAAAAATTTTGAGTTCCAAATCGCCCCTCTCCCCCTTCTTCTTTAGCTCTCCCTAAGAAGGTAAGAAGTTTGATGTGCAATCAGATAGTATAGTTTTAATCCCTTATTTTACAGAAGAGGAAATTGAGGGTTAAAAAAAGGTTAAATGACTTGATTAAAGTCAATAAGTAATATTCATCAGTCAGAATCTGAACCTAGGACTACTATGGCATAATTAATTGCTCCCTCATCCAAGAGAGAAAAACTATCTCATAATTTGCTGTGTAATTGTCAAATTCTACATGCAGATCAAATTTGGATCCCTTGAAACTTGATAAAAAATGAAACAAAGCTTCACTCAAAACAATAAAGTGCTTCTTTCAGTCTCACTCCACCTTCCTGTCATTCCCCTTTCAAGTAACTTACCTGATGCTAACAAACAAGCAAACAAACAAAAAAGTGGCCTCCACCCTCTCCCCATTTTTTTTCTTAATTCAGAGTTCTTTACATTCAGTTTCTGTTTTCTAATATCATTTCACCAGGTTGTAATGAAAATGAGGCGGATCATTTGGACAGAGACCAGCAGCCTTATCCCCCGTCCCAGAAGACCAAGCGCATGCGTACCTCCTTCAAGCACCACCAGCTCCGGACCATGAAATCTTACTTTGCTATCAACCATAATCCGGACGCCAAGGACCTCAAGCAGCTTGCCCAGAAAACGGGCCTGACCAAAAGGGTTCTGCAGGTAAGAAGTCACCACCAATAGATGGGTCAAAATTTCCCTTCCCCTTGTCAGTAAAAGTAGTTATCTTCCCTTCTTAGAGTGATATAGATATTGTCTGTACCGTTTCTCATTAGTTTGATGTAGCTATTTCCCAAGTGGGTGTGCTGAGGTTTTGAGGGGGAACGAGGCTGGGTACCCAAAGAGAGGTCCAGGAAACTTAAAAAAAAATGAAGTCAAATTCTTCCTTCTTTTATGGAGATGGGTCCCATATTAGAGAATGCAAGGTTTACCATTTTACTTTGCATATAGGAAGCATGTAATTCACACAGCAATGACATGGTGTCTGTTAGAAAGAAAAGAGGTATTTTATGAGGATTAGAATATTGGCTTCTGGAAAATTGTCATTGCAGTCTTTGTTTCAGCAAAATCTTTGCAGTCCTAGTCACATGGCAGGTAATTTGGATTGATAGAGTATTCAAAGTTCAGGTGCACCCCCCCTCCCCTTTTCCACTTTCCAAAGGCCTAGGGTATTATTTTTTCCCCTTTCAACCACAAATTTCTCAGTTTCTAATGAACAAATTTTGCTAATAAATCTCAATGAAAAGAAAATTTCAAATAATTAGGTCTTGTAAGCCCCCTTCCCTTAAAGAATAGTTCTTCATGTGGGAACATGACACTATTATCCCACTGTGAGATCTTTTTTCAACAGTGGGTGATGGGAGGTGTTGAAACAGATACTTTCTTGTTCAGGCTGCCTCCTGACAATAGCATGCATCTGCAATCTGGCTGACCAGGGTTATCTGTGCCCTGGGACAGAAAGGTTTTTTCACTCTGTGAAAGGTCTATGGGGAGGTGATCTCAGCAATCAGAAAGTCTGTTAGTACTTCCTGCAGTCCATATTGCTATTCATTTTTAGATATTTTCAATGACCATGACTCTTCCCTACCTTCAAAAGACTCAGATCAGGCCCTCTAAATGACATCAGCTTAGGGCATAGTGTATTTTCCCCCTTGTATCCAACCCTATACTTAAATTGAATTATTTCTTCACTTTAACTCCAGTTGTCCTAAGAGGCACTTGTCCGGCTGGGGGGGTTATGTGCAGCCTAGTACAGAGAGCATTAATATGAAGTTTATTTTCAACAAATAAGTGAAAACGAGAAAAAAAAGCTTCTTTAAAAAAAGGACAAAACAAAACAAAACATTTTAAAAGGAGAAACATACATCAAAAATAAAATAAAATAAAAACAATCAGCAAAAACAAACATCGGTAAAGAAATCAATTGGGATTGGTTTGCAGGTTTGGTTCCAAAACGCACGAGCCAAATTCAGAAGGAATCTTTTGCGGCAGGAGAATGGGGGTGTTGATAAAGCTGATGGCACGTCGCTCCCGGCACCGCCCTCAGCAGACAGCGGCGCTCTCTCTCCACCCGGCACTGCGACCACTTTAACAGACCTGACCAATCCCACTATCACTGTAGTGACATCCGTGACCTCTAACTTGGACAGCCACGAATCCGGAAGCCCCTCACAAACTACCTTAACGAACCTTTTCTAACATTGGATTTTTTTTAATTCTTCCTCTTCTTTTTTTATTATTATTATTCTAATTATTATTATTATTTTTTATTATTTACAAGACTTTTTTTTTTAACCCACAAGATATTTGGGGGAAAAAAAACAACAGCTTGGTGTGTAGCATCTGCAGCCACTTGGCCAATGAGTTTACAGTCATGTCTCTCGTTTAAAGTGAACATACTTTGTCTACAAACTGTATTTGGATTTAAAAAAAATTAGGTCTTTCAGTAGGTAAGGGAAGTTTTTGACTCATTCTAATAAGTGCCTCTTAAAATTGTATGTTACTTATTTCCAGAATCTCGGGAAAAATGAGCTTTATTATCATGGGGGAAAGAGTCCCATTCCCACTCTAATAACCAGGCTAAAAAAGAGTAAGATAATTATCACCAATGGAGTTTTCTGTCTGACAATGACACATATGCTTCTGGAATTTTTCAGTCTTCAGAATAATTTTTATTTTTTGCAACTTAAAGAAAATTTAGGTGATTATGATTTCTCACATGTACCAAAAAGTTCAAATACAAATTGCAATCAGACGAAAGCACTACAAAATAATGATTTAGAAATGTGTAAATATTTAATGATTAAAGTCCAATCCAGCTTTAACATTCTAAGATGATTTGCGATTAAGTGGGGAAACTTATTGTAGGAAGTTGGATTTTCCTTCCATGGGCATATAATTCAACCACAACAAATGACTCATTTCATTTTGACTGTCTAGATATTATTCCACTCCTTTCCCCCCTACTGAAAATTCCTCTTAGAATTTTAAAGTTCTGTACTTTTAGTCTTCAGAGACTATCGAGGTAATTCTCTAGAAATTACTTTCCTTTTTTCAGGGAAAATGGAAATAAGCAAAATATAATTCATTAAGATGTTTAGAAAAGTGATTTACTTAATTTGATTCATTGCTATTCTGATTTACTTCAGATTTTCCATACAATTGCTCCTGTTATCACACATACAAAAAACTTTTAAAACTTCAGCACATTAATATTATTTCTATTAACATTAATTTTGCTTTTGTATAAGAAGATATGTTTTTGAAAAAAAAAGGTTTTCTGAAATTTGGGATTTATCGTAAACTGTTCTGAAGCAGATAAACTCAGAAGCCTTGTGGATGCTGATCTGAAATAATTTTCTAGTTTACAGTAGCATTTTTTTTTAATTTAAACTAAAAATCTTAATGGTCTGGGCAGTGGTGAATGTTCATCTGTATGCTTCTGTTGTAGTTAAATACCAATTAGATTGTGAATTTTCTCAGAAAAAGTCAAGATATATGTCTTGCTTTAGTGGATTGTTAAGAATAACTTTGCACATATTTTCCACTTTTTTGGCCCCATAAATCTTTTTTTGGTGGTCAGGGTGGCTATTTAATATATTTAAAGGTGTCCTTTTGGCTGTATAAATGTGTGGTTACATATTGACAGTTCACTGCCCACATTAAAGTGCATTATTGTAACTTTTGCTCAGGGTTTTTAGAAAATTAGCACAGAAAGTAGCTTATTTTTAAAAAAAAGATGATGGAAGAGATGTTAACACTGTAACAGAAGAAAGGTGTGATTGCCATTATATATTTAGCAAGTATGGTTATCATCTTATATGGAGCTTAAATCTTGACTTTTCCTATTTCTATTACATTATGGGCATTTACCACTAACCAGACCAAACAACCTTGGTAAGGCTGAGATCTTATTAATACACTTTTACAGGTAAAAATATTGATACATATAAATTTTGTTCTTTGACAGAACACTATATGGTACTATAGATCTACTTTATTAAGTAGACTAATCATAACTCAGTTCTAATATGTGCCTTATGATATAACTTGGAAGTAAGTTTGTGAAAAATCAGGATATATGTGTTGTTTGTTAAATTAACTGTTTTAAGCCCTTTTGACACCTCACTAGTTTTGTACTGTTTTACCTCTTATTTCTGAAACTCTTTTTATGGTGTATCCTGTTAGAGGGGACAAACATGTCATAGAAAGCAGTTGTGCACTCTTTCAAATATAGTTGATAAATTCAATAATCTTATATATTGAGCTTCGTGTTTATAGTACAGTAAGTGGTCTAGCAAAATTGTCCATGTTTCTTTGTTTATTGAGAAATACATTGTATAGAAACTATTTCCCCTAAATATTTATGGACCAAACAATTGTGATATATCCTATTAAATTTGTGTGAATAAACCATTTTGAATCTAAGGAGTTTTATTTCCCATAAATTTTATTTAAGATCTCCCCGAATTGGTGTGTTTCTCGGCTTTCCAATATTTATGATTGAATCATGTTAAAAGGATACTGAAAATTTTACAAATACTTAACAAAATAGTCTCTAGCTTTTCAATCCCTAGTTCTTGCCATTGAGGATGCAATGTACTTCCAGATTTCTTTTAAAATAACTTTTTGGATAATTAAAAATGCCCCACTGATTTGATACAATAGTTCCAGTTACAGATTCTAAAAAATGAAGATAAATAGCAGCTAAAGTAATTGCATGAACAACCACCTAAATATGATAAAGATTCAATGCTAGATATATTTAACACAAATGAATAATGGTAAACCCCAATAGAAATTGCAGACCCCTACAAGCCAGGTTGCTCTGTAGTTTAATAAATTGTCACTATGATTTCTTTCAGGGAGAACAAATCTTGGGGCATTACAGCCAAACATCCCGACGTTTGAAAATTCCCTAAAGTATTAAAAGAAGGGGAAAAGTTTGATCGGAAATCCACTGCAGTGAAGACAAAGACAATATTAGGTTATGATAATCATACATTAAAATCTATTGAGCCAAAAAATAAGAGAGAGAGAGAGAGAGAGACTTAAATGTCATTTCCTGAATGTTAACAAAATTTATGTTCTTTATGGCATCTAACACAAATGAAGGCTAACAAAATTGTGTGGTTTTAAAAAAAAAAAGTTAGATAAGCTGTGTATAAACCAGAGCAACCTGGCAGTAATATACCCTACCCATGTTGAAGACAATTATTCCTTTAAAAAATTAAAAATAGAGCAACACATTTGTCAAGCACAAATACTTGTAAAATAAAATCTAAATACATTCATCCCACCTGCTTGCTAATGTGTACCAATCGTATCTGTTAAATGACATTTTTTGTAAATTCAAAGAAAAGCTATCACTCATTTAAGAGCATAGGGATCAACACTAAGTAATTTTAGTATTATTGTTTATGATTTCTTTTTTAAAAACCGAAAAATCTGCATGCACTTTTACATCTGTCACCGATAGTGTACATTTCTGTATGATGACTTCTCTTTGATGTTTCTTGTATAATAAATAGCTTTCATGAATAAACATTTTATTTGATGCAAACATAGTTAACTTTATGTAAACACATCTAATCTAGCTGTTGATATTAATTTAGAATATTTTGGACACTGTCTTAAAAGGCAGGATGGTAAACTTCCAATTTGTTATACCTAGAGAAAAAAAACTAATAAAACAACAAGGTGGCATCATAACTTAATATAAAAACAAGTTCCCTGGATTTTAATGTTTCATGACTTACTTTCATTTGTTGTATGCAATTGAAACATGTCCTTAAAATAAAAACAAAGACAGAGGAAACCCAAACAACAATAAGAAAAACAAATCTCTGAAAAAGAGTAGCATGTGTAAAAAAAATCAGCAACTTTTTTTTTAGAATATTAGGATAAACGTTATGGATTCTTGATAAGTTTACATGTTCACTATGCAATGAACAAATTTATTGACATATAAAAATATATTCTGAACTATGAAAGGATCTGATCTTTGCATAGTCTAATTTACATATGATTTTACAAGCAAAAATGAATGGAAAAATAAACCATTATTTAGTAATGAGGTTTTTTAATTGTTAGAAGGAATATTTGCAGAAAGAATTTTTTAAAAATTATTCGTATTTAGCTGTAAATCCAAAGCATATGTTAAACAAATTAACATATAAAATACTTTCCGGAAATTTTTTCATTAAGATGAAATTTTTATTATATACAAATGAACCCTATGTAAATGATGTAAGTTTTATGAATAATTATGACAGACATTAAATATTTCACATGTATTCTCAGTATTTGAATGTTTTCTTAAATACTTTCATCTTCTGGATACCAAAAAAAAGAAAGGAAAAAAGAAAGAGAAATTCTTAAGAAGGCAACATGACATGTTTATATATATATATATATATATATATATATATATATTATACATATAAAAACTATTCTGAGAGTTCTTGAAACATGCTGGTTTTATCAGTAGCTAGAATGTTTATGCCTCAGTGAAACCTCATTCATAATTATACTTGTTTAAATAGAGTTTAAAAATATACTTCATGCCAGTTAATTGATATTCTTGTTCTACAGAGATACACTTCTCTGTCATTCATATGTGAGAGTTTGATTTAGAAATATCTTCACACCTTTCCTAGTCTGTTAAATGAAATGAGGGAAAGGACCAAAGCAGAAAGGGCATATTTGAAAAAATCTGGGAAAATGGAATATTAATCTTGAATGGGCACATTTTACAAAAAAATCTAGGAGAACTAATTAAGCAGGTTGGATGTGTAGCAATCGTATGTTTCAGAATTGGAACAACTATTGTGGTTTTCTTTGTTAGAGAGCAGTTCTTAGAGTCCAAGCAATTACCTACTTCTTATGTTGGAGTGAAAATGGAAGAATGTGAACTTCCAAGGTGGGAGCAGTGCAGCAAGTTTTCATAACTTCTCCATTTGGACTGTGGATTGGACAAAGAGCTGAGGATAGCCTTGTCTGTCTTCTAGCAACTTAATTTTGGAATGGGGAAAAAAAAGCTTCTTTGAGATTCCTGAATATTACTGAAATAATAGTGGTTGAATTGAACCATTCGATAGTAACATTTTAAATTACTAAAATAATGGATGACTTTTTGAAAGGACAATAAGAGTTCAAAGCATTTCTGAAAATTTGTTAATTGATAATCTAAAAAGCAAAGTTTTACTGTATACAAACTTCAATGGAAGTCACTTAAAGTATGCTAACAATATCATGTATTTAAATAATCTTTTTTCCAAAGATCTCAAGGCACTCAATAAATATCTTCTAAATATCTCATTTTTTTCCTTCACAATATCCCTGTTTGAGGTATAAACATGGATATGTATTGTGAATTTTCTCATTCACCAGTAGTGAGCAGAAATTGGATTTTTGAAGTGATGCCATTTTAAGTTTTCATATTAGGGGTAATTGTATCATTATTATGGAAATGCACTTATTAAGCAACTACTGGTATGGTGCTTGGCTAGGCACTATAGCTTTCATTTATGATATTTTGAAAATGAGACAAAATGTTGGATTTCTTTGTAGAGAACTTCTTTATTTAATGGAATATTCAACACTATTTAAATGTTACAACTAGCAATCTCTAAACATCAGGAATAAGTAGAGGAAATGAAAATTTAACACAAGTAGAAGAAAATACAGCATTCTTTCTATGAAATTAGAGTCATTTTCCAATATTTTTTCATGCTTTTCTTTTAACTTCTCTATTTTATTGTCTTAATTGCTAGGAACCAATTCCAACTTTTCAAATGAATAAAACAATGTGCTTTATCTTTTAAACTTTGTATATCTATTTTGGTTTATTGCCAGTGTCTCATATAAGACATTGTTTTCTTGACTTGCGTCCCTGCCTTTTTAAGAATTTCATTCAACTCTCCCATGGACATTTCTTTTAAGAGAATGACATTAATTTCCCTTATTTTTCCAGTTGTTTTGTTTTTTTAAATGCTTTATTTTAAGATAATGTGTTATTTTGATTATCCTCCTGGTAGATTTGCTTCAATTTCTTATATTGTCATAGCAAAAGGATCAGAATTGTGCATGGAAAAGTCTGTGAATATGGTGTAAGTAACAATAACACATTTATTTAGTGTTATGTTCTCTGCAAATGGCTTTCTTTTTCAACTGTGCTGCAAAATTAATCTTCTTTCTTATTTATGATTGCTCCTCAATTCCTCCATTTCTTTGGGAGTTCTTTATATATTCAACCTTCCTCTAAAATATATCTTCCCTACATTTTTCCAAATCCAACTTCTTATTTTATATTTCTTTAAACTTGATCTCACTTTACTATGGCTTGCAATCTAGAGATGAAAGGTTTGGATGCCTGTTTTATGAAGTTCCTGCTGTATATCTAAGTGTGCTTTCTCCTCACATCTTAGAATTGTCAGGAATGATTTTTTTTCCCTTTGGATTTTATGTTCACATCTTGCATGATCTTAAAAATTACCTTAAAAAGCATACATGGATACCTTTTTTTGGCTATTTGAAAATAAAATTTGCTGCAAATAAAAGAAGATTTTTTCTAGTCTCCATTGCTTCAATTTATGTATAAACATAGCTAAAAATATATTTAGTTGTATACTTTCCCATTGAAACAGAAATTATTAATCATAAAGTGATATTTAAATTGATGATTGTGACAAACTCATAAAAGATGAAGGAATTCTAGGGTAATGCTATACTCTTAATTATCTTTATGCTGGTTTCTTGCTCTTTTCCTTCTCCAGTGGCAGCAGAGAGCTATGAAAGTGTCATTAACCTCCACTTTGACATTCACAAATCTTGTCAGAGGCATTACTTTGATTTTTACCTTTATTATATTAGGCTATCTTAGATTTTTGGAGATAAAATATCCTTTATAAAATGTGAAAAAAGCACAGATATATCACAACTTTGAGATAGTTAAGTTTGAAATTTACAAATATACACAACTTCTTTAAAAAAATAAGAGTAAGAAAAAAAATAAATAAAGGGGTGGCTAGGTGGTGTAGTGAATAAAGCACCGGCCCTGGAGTCAGGAGTACCTGGGCTCAAATCCGGTTTCAGACACTTAATAATTACTTAGCTGTGTGGCCTTGGGCAAGCCACTTAACCCCGTTTGCCTTGCAAAAACCTAAATAAATAAATAAATAGATAGATAGATAGATAGATAGATAGATAAACAAACAAACAAACAAATGAATGAATGAACAAATAAATAAATAAATAAATAAATAAATAAATAAATAAATAAATAAATAAATGAAAAATAAGACTAAGTTAATGAAAGAAATTATATGCCAAATATTTTACCTGACTAAGATGCAGTGAAGAAATACTAATATGTTACAGGTGGGGCCTGACTCTAACCAATCAACTGGTAGTGTAGGTTTGATATGTAAACTAATTGAGTTGCTCATGAACCATTTAACAGTTGACCAAAAAAAGATCCACTTTGTCATAGCAGGAGAAAACTATACAACAAGGATATGCTGCAAGGTCACTGCTCACAACTGCTTTGCCTTTGAGTTAATGAGGGTGATCTAACAAAACATTGGAGAAGGGTTGGAAGTCATAGATTTTCTTGCTCAAGTGACCAGGAAGTGATGTCAACAGTTAGAGCCTTTAGTTCTCTGAGCCAATTAAGTCTTGAGGATAGTTTCAATACTTTTACGGAAAAAAAAACAACCTAGTCCAACTAACATGATGAGGTACTCTGGAAGATATTCCCTTTACCACACTGCATGCCTGAAAAGAAATCCCTAATATTGTCTTTTTTTCAAATAAAGAAATGATATGGACTTTTGGTAATGCATTTAAGGTGATCCGCTTTAAAAAAACAATTAGATACTTCTTTTAATTTGTTGTTTGTGTGCAGATTTTGGATTTCTTGATAGAATGTGAAGTAGAAAATTTGGTCTTTCAAAACGTTTTTAATTCATTCAGTTTCATTTTCTTGAACTCAGCAAGCCAGGAACCAAGATGGAATGTTTTTCTGTATTATCCAAAACCTTTTTTCAGCTTCCCATATAGGACAGTCCAAAAATAAAATGTTATTCATGAGTGTAGGTTCATTTTTTAAAAACCACATCTCAATTTGAAGTAGAAAATGGCAAAAGTACTTTGATATTTTTTCTTTAATAAAGTCTATCTTTTTGTTTATCTATCAGAAGGATTGTGCTACATGTATCCCAACTTTCTCCACTCCTCTTATATTTTTAGTTTGTAAATTACTTATGATAAATCAACATATTAGTCTTTTAAAGTTGTGCATGCATGCATTGAACAATTAATTAATGCAGCCTTAATAGAGGACTGTGATGATTACAATTGTTTCTGCAAATATATCCTGCTTGTGTCATAGCTAGTGTTAAATAATGGGTTGACCAACCTTCCATATTCAATGTAAACAAAATATAAGAAAATTCTCCGATGGATGAGGTCCCAGAATTATAATTAGAATATATTTGCTCCTCATTTTACAAGTGATGAAATTAAGGTCCAGAGAAGTTAAGTGAGATAGCCACTATAAGTTTATGGCAGAATTTGCTTTAGTAATTAAATTTTACTTGACTGACAAAAATATGCTTAGGAAAGGGAAGGCACATTCATATCTCAAATGAATGCTTTAGTTTAATTTGAACATTAGCCAATCCCTTAGACTGGTTGGACATTAGCCAATTTAAAAATATTAGCTATGATATAAGCTTATTTTCATACATAATATGGAAAGCAAAAAAAAAGAATAAATGGATGAAACCAGGATGTTAAACCAACCCCCACTGTACATTTCAGCAAATGTACAATTTTTAAATTTTAGTTCCCTCTACATAAAGTTAAGAATTTAATATCAGTCCTGGACTTCTCTATCACTAGCCCAGAGTGGCATACTTAAAAAGATGACCAATAAAATGAATCACTGTCAGAACTAGGTTTGATATAATCTCAGAAGCATATCATGAGAAAGAATCTCCATAGATAAATAGATCCAATTCAGAAAAGTGAAGAATCAAATCATTTAATAGAGAGATGGTTTTCAGTTTCTCTTATTAAATGATATCCAAAGAAAATCACTAATAGAATTATCAGTTTAGTTTTAGATAAAATTGCTATTGTCTTATCCTTGAGAGTTAGGAATATGGACTAGATTTATGATTTCATGAGGAGAGGGACCTCTTAGGTGAGGAAAATAAATATTCAGGTCAGCAACTTCTCTGCAAATTATAGCCTTTGAGATTTGATTAGAGTCAAGTAAAGCTGACTTGTCTAGGATCACACAGCCAACATACATCATAAGCAAGACTAGAATGAAGATATTCCTGAATTAGAGGATAGTTTTCTATCCACTATTCCAAGCTGCCTCAACCTCGCAAGTTAAACTAAATGAATTTTTCAATTGGCAGCAAAGTCAATAATGGCATCTTTATTATTATTGCTTATTCATTATCAAGCAGCTCTGAAAATTGTTTATCCAATTGTATATTGTAGTCTGGTTAATGTATATCTAACTCTATTTGTTGGTTTGTTTTGTTTGTTTTGTTTTGTTTTTCAACATGGATACTTGGGTCAGAGGCTTCTGAGTAATTATTGATTTCTTTTAGTATTCATGTATTTATTGGACAAACATTAATTAATTACCTGCTATGTCCTAGGAAATGATTTGTCCTCAAAAATTTACATCCTATCAGAAAAATGCCACACACATAGAAAATGTCATTTTAAAAAACATACATAGTAAACAGAAAGTGATTTCTTGGGGGTGGAAACATACTAGTGACTGAAGGAATTGAGATAATCTTTCTGTAGGAGGTGCCACTTGGGGAACTTGAAAAGAAGTTGTGGATTCTAAGAGTCTGGAGTGAGGAACAGATATATTGCAGTATGAGAAAGAGCTTGTGCAAAGTCACAGAGGTGCAAGATATAATCATATGTGTAGGGTACATCAACTAGTTTAGTTTGACTTGAACTGTTCTGGGGAATAACATACTGTCATTTATGAAAAGGTATATTTGAAAGACCTCACAGTTGACAAGGAATGCTTTTTTTTCCATTTGAACTCTTAGAAATTCTCTATGATTGTTCTCATGATCACAAAGGTCTATGATACCTTTGGCAAGCATATTTCTTATTAATAATTTCCTAGCTGGTAAATAGACTCAATTTCATTTTTTAAATGATGTTATTTTGTGCTCTCCCTGCTGACAGATGTTTCTTAAAGGACGTATTCATGAGCTAAGAAGGAATATTTTCTTTTTTTTGTCTTTATAGTTTTATTGTCTAATATAGTACCTCACACATACTGTGTTTAATGGATACTTAATTGATTAATTGATAAAACTTTAAGGCTTCTGTATAGATTATTAGTCTTAGACCTTCTTGCTTTGCTTTGTATTTTTGAACTATGGGTCTTGCTTTTCTCCTCTTTGCTTACCTTTGTGTTGAAACCATTGAAGAACAAAGTGTAAGTCAACTTAATGGGGAGAACTTTATTGACTTTCTTAAAATTTTTTTTACCCTTTCATATTCCATAATAGATATTGGGTCATGTTTATTTCTGTTGCCATTCAATCATTCAATTGTCTGACTTTTTATGAATTCATGGACTGTAGCATACCTAGGTCCTTCTGTTCTTCCCTACCTCTGAGCGCGTTCACATTCATTGCTTTCCTGACACTAACTATTCATTTCATCCTTAGCCAACCCTTTTTACTTTTTGCCTTCAATCTTTCCCAACATTAGAAAATTAGGGTCTTTTCCAATAAGTCCTGTCTTCTCATTATGTGATCAAAATGTTTAAGCTTCGGTTTCAGTGTTTGACCTTTGAGTGTGAATAGTATGAATTAGTTTCTTTAAGAATAGACTGATTTGATGTTCTGCTATCCAAAGATGTTTTGCTATCCAAAGTCTTCTCCAGCACCACCATTCCAAAATGGTGATTCTGTAGTGCTCAACTTTCCCTATAATCTAACTCTCACTGCCACACATTCCTATTGAAAATACCATAGTTTTGACTTGGTAATCCTTTGTCAGCAAGGTGATGTCTCTGTCTTTTTAGTATGTTGTCCAGATTTGTCATAGCTTTCCTTTCAAGGTGCAAGTGTTTTTTAATTTCATGGTTCAAGTCACCATCTTTAAGCCTAAGAATATAAAAATCTGATACTACTTCCATTTCTAATCTCTGTATTTGCCAGGGACTGGCTGTCAAGATTGTAGGGGTTTGTTGTTGTTGCTGTTTTTTGATGTTAAGCTTCAAGTCAGAATTTGCACTCTTCTCTTTCACCCTTATCAAGAGGCTTCTTAATTCTTCACTTTTTGCCATCACAGTGGTATCATCTACATGTCTAAGATTTTTGCTATTGCTCCCAGCAACCTTGATTCTGGCTTTTTTCTTGATTTGCTGCATATAAATTGAATAAATATGTTTACAGATCTAGAGCTGGTCATCCTGGAGAATGAAGTCAACTGGAGGCTAATGGAGGTGATAGAATTCCAACTATTTAAAATTCTGAAAGATGTTGCTGTTAAAGTGCTGCACTCAATATGTCATCAAATTTGGAAAACTGAGCCACTAGGCTGAAAAAGATCAGTTTATATCCTGATCCTAAAGAAGGACAATGCCAAAGAACGTTCAAATTTCAGGACAATTGTTCTCATTTCATATGCCCTTTTTATGCCATCTCATTTCATAAGCAAGATTATGCTTAAGATTCTGAAAGTTAGGTTTTAGGAATATGTGAACCAAGAATTACCAGAAGAGTAGCCTGATTTTCAAAGAGGCAGATGAACTAATATTTGCTGGATTATGGAGAAAGCAAGGAAGTTTCAGAAACATATCTCTTTCTGATTTATTGATTAAAATAAAGCCTTTTTGTGTATAACAACAAAATGTGGCAAGTCCTCAAGGAGATGGGAGCTAGCAGATCATTTTACTTGTTTCCTGAGGAACCTGGATATGGGCTAAAGAACAGCAGCTAGAATCAAATGTGGAACAATTGATTAATTTAAGATTGAGGCATAAACTGCAGTAGTTTCTCTCTTTAAATGTTATTTTATTTTATTTTTTTCCAATGGAATGCAAAGATAGTTTTCAAAATTCATCTTTTTTTGAAATCTTTTGCAACAACAACTATTTTGTAATAGACTTTTGCAAATATTTATTGTGTGAACTGTCATAGGAGATGATAAAGCACCTCATCAAATGGTTTTCAAGCTTTTTCCAAGGGTCTCCAACCTTAGGAGTTGCTATTCTTCCAAATCTGTTTCTAGAAATTCTTGTATCCTATCAAGGTCCTGTTGAGGCAGCACCCCTTTTATGCAGCTTTCTCAGTTTCAATGCTTTTGAAAATGATATCTATTAAAATCCTTAAATTCATTCTTTTAAATATCTCCTATAAATATATCATAGCTCACAGTATACTTATTTTCATTGTATATCTTTTCCCTCTCCCTGACTGTACTCTTGTCTCTATCCTGCAATATATGTTTAATTAAAGTTATTTTAAGAATAATTTAAAGAATCAAAAATTTGAGCCATCAGGACCTTAAAGAAACTGAATCTCAGAGAATTTAGTCTTCTTGCTCAAGGTGACACACATAATAAATTATATAGGTGAAATTCAAAATTAGGTTATTTGACTTAAAACTTAATACTTTTTCATTTTGTCGGACTTGGACCACTTAAGAAATTTTTTTCTATATAAAATCTTATCTTAACCAGAAACTTATATGTGTTTTTTAAAGAATAGAGCCCAGTCTCAGAAAATTTTTTTTTATCCCTGATGTAATATGTGCTCAAACTGTGTGGAATTCAAGTGAGGAATAGCAAAATTAAACTTTTCTTGTTCAGTAGATAGACTAGTCTTGACAGCACTTCTTTTTTTTGTCAGAACTCTGGGGGTCAGTTGAGAGCCCAAGATTTATAATAAAGGGCTATTGTTAGAATGAATTCTTTATGTTACAATCTGGGGAGGGGGGAGGGGGAGGAAGGAAGCTACAATATTATGCCAGAAAGGTACATTTTCTTCTTTTCCTTCCCAGAATATGACATATATTTCCTAATCTCTAGCCTTCTGAGTTGGCACTTCAGAGTTCAGGCATGAATTGTTGCTATAGTTGCTGTTTGCTGTTATAGTCCAATATGGATCATTGTGAATTCCCCAAACACAGAAGATTCCAAGAACCATAGATAATGTCTTCATAAAAAAATACAGGAACATATTAGCCCAGACTTTTTGGTTGGAATGATGGAATATTCCCAATAATAATTTTCCCCCAAGTCCATCAATATTTACAAATTTTTATTCTAGAAAAACTTCTGCATTTAGTTTGGGAATTTGCAATATATATATATATATATATATATATACATATATATGTATGTGTGTGTATTCATACATGTATATACATACATATGCATATGTATATAGAAATATTTATATTTGTAATTATTCAACCACTTATTAAGTATCTATTGTATATAAGACACTGTGCTAGACACTAAGGATACAAACATAAAACAAAACAAAAAGATCTCTGACTTCAGGGAGCTCACATTTTATTGGCAGGGCATAGTTAATTTTCTAGACAACATTTACAAGGAACCCTCAGTTTACATTATTTTCACAAAAACTACCTTATATTTTGTAGGGTTACAATGCCTTCAGAAACTTTCATTTTTCTTTTAAAATATATATTTTACCTTTTTATTTTACAATACCTGTGCTTCCCAATTTATCTTTCCCTCTCCTGTCTCAGAATGCCATCCCTTAAAGCAAGGTATAAAAAAAGCCAAGTCAACAAAATTGACCAGCACATCTAACAAGTTTAATATTGTAAGTAATGTTGCATAGCCACTATTCTCTATCTCTGCTGAAAGAGAGGGAGATGCATTCTCATATCTATTCTTTGGGTTGAAGTTTGATCACTATAATTTCATAGCCTTTGGTTTCAAGTTTTTGTTGCTACTCTTTCCATTTGCATTATGTATATGAATATTATTTTTCTTGTTCTGTTTTTTAAATTTTGCATCTGTTCATATAAGTCTTCCCATGATTCTCTGGAATTTTCATATTCATCTTTCTTATAGTGCAATAATGTTCCATTACTTTCAATATCACAACTTGTCTTCCATTCTCCAGTTGATAGCCATCTACTTTGTAAAATACATATTTATCTCCTTTAATGTAACATTAATTCTTTAATGTCCTAGTAAAATCCTTGCTGTTATTTAGTTATTTTTCACTTATATCTGATTCTTCATGACTCCTTTAGGGGTTTCTTGGAATGGTTTGCCATTTCCTTCTCCGGCCCATTTTACAGATGAAGAAATTGAGCTAAACTGGGAAAATCGACTTGCCCAAGGGTCATACAACTAGTAAGTGTTCCAGACTGCATTTGAAACCCAGTATTCCTAAGTCCAGGCCCAAAGCTCTATCCACTGTACCACCTAATAAGTCATAATAATCCTTAAGTCTATGAGGACTTTTCAGGGAGGATAAAGAAAATATATCATGGAGCTTTTGGGTAATATATATATATATATATATATATATATATATATATATATATATATATATATATATATGTAAAATGGTTTTCTATATATACACTTATATAAATAATATATATTTATATATTATAATGCAATAAGATGCATATATAAGTATATATACATAAAAATAGCTTATTATCACCATAGATTATAGGTATTGGAACTGATTTCTCAGGTTTTAAAAATATTTTTCTCTGAAACTATGGGATGATTTAGATGTTATCAAATAGGAAGATAGGGAAGTAAATAGACTTTCTTGTCTTCCTATTTGATAACATTTAAAAGTTAATTTCTTGAGATATTTTCCAGCCCTAGAATTTTCTGAATTTTAACTTGACTGGTTTCTGTTTTCTATTTCATGTATCCTATTCACTTGCAAAAGAACTGGTGCTAAAAATAGTTTAGCAAAAAGAGAGCAAATGGGAGCATTGCTAATGGGAACAAGCCACTAAAGGTAAAAAAAAAAAGTTCTAGCTTTTGTGTTTTGTCCAGGTCTATGAATCAGTGTTTCTATTTTGTCTATCCAGAATTTATTTTTGACATTTCATTTCAACAACTTGAGGAGTGGTACTATTTTTTTCATTATCTTCTGGATCAGTGGGCCATACCCATCATGGTATCCTGTCATCTTGTTAAATTCATTTCTTCTCTGGTCAGCAGAATGTATCAATCATTGGCAAGTTACTTTTCTAATATTCATCCTTTTAGGACATTTGTGCTGAAGATCCTTTAAAATTATTTTTTTTCAAAGTGAGGTTCAGAGTTAAATGTATGATTTGACAGGTAAAGAGCTGGTTTGAAGACCTTCACTCCTCTTCCTCTTTTAAAATGAATTTCTTGAAGTAAGACATAATAAAGCAACTAGAGAATGTTTATTTGGGATATGTCCCCAGTATTGGAAGAATAGTCTCTGAGGTCTCTCTTTTTTTTAAGGTTTTTGCAAGGCAAATGGGGTTAAGTGGCTTGCCCAAGGCCACACAGCTAGATAATTATTAAGTGTCTGAGGCCGGATTTGAACTCAGGTACTCCTGACTCCAGGGCGGGTGCTCTATCCACTGTGCCACCTAGTTGCCCCTCTGAGGTCTCTCTTAAAAACTTTGGAATTGATTGTGCAGCATGAATGATATTTGAGCATGTCCTCATTAGAGAGAGTGCTGCACTCCATGAGAAAGCCAGAATTGAAGCAGTCCAAAGCAAACATAAGATGAATAAGTTTAGAGGAACCATCCCAGGTGTTCACATAGACTATTTGTAGCCAACCTATGGTTGAGCATTCTGAGCTCATATTGGTCTGAACAGTTAACTTGTCTCTAACATAGTGATGTCATTTTGGTCTTCAGTAATGAAGGACAAGAACCAACCAATCAACCAATCCAAGAATAGTCCCACTTAGTGGTCTAAAAGAGTCCTTAAACCTTGAGTACTAATCAGGAAGAAATGAAACTAGTAGATCCAAAAGAAATGAGGTGTGCTTCCTCAGCTGAAAGATAATTTTCTGAGATATCAGCCCAAGAAAGGACATTCTGATGAGGCCTTACCAGTTTCCGTATTTGAAATAGAGTTGATTGACAGGATTTTCTTGAAGAGGGAGATTTGCAGGAAGGGACTTGCTCCTTGGGCAAACTTTTTTGAGCTTAGGAATTCTATCTTCACTTTGATGATGATGATGATGATGATGATGATGATGTTGATACTTTATCCTTGACAAAAGTATCATCATCATCATCATCATCATCATCATCAAAGTGAAGATAGAATTCCAGTGGCCAGATATAAATCAGAGACCATCTCCACTCATCTCTACTTTATAGTTAAGGAGACAGTGTACTAGGTATTTTAGAGAAACTGAAGAACTCCTTTCTCTTAGAATCTCACAATGTGAGACTGAAGGATCCTTACAAATAATATAATCAAATCTTTTTTTAACAAATGAAGAAACTGAATTCCATAAAGGATGGACATTGTGCTCAAGCTCACACAAAAAATAGGCAGCAAAGTGGGGTTCCAACTCAGGTCACAAAATCACAGGATTTTAGATCTAGGAGGATTGTCAGTTCTCTGGCATTAACAACATCCTCTCCTATTATTCTATGTTGTCACATTAAAAAGTATGCATTTACTAAATATTCAGAGTGTCTTGTGTTGAATGAAAACTAAAGGACATACAGAAACATCTGGTTGGTTTCTTTTTAAGCTTGGTTCAAAATAAGCCATCCTTCAGGATTTTGTCAATGAGTCAGCTAGCACTTATTAAGTTCTTATTATGGGCTAGGTTTTGTGCTGAGCACTAGGAATCCAAATAATGACTAAAAGGAGATCCCTGCTATCAAAGATTCATATTTTACTGTGAGAAGGGGAAAGAGACAATATACAAATAACTGTGTACATACAAGTATATATATAATATAAAATATAGTATATAGTATAAATATACATAAACACTAGTAAATATATAGTGATATTATATATATACATCATATACATTTACATATGTATAATATAAATGTTAAGTAGTCTTGAAGGCTTAGAATTAACCTCAGAAGGATGCTGAGTGAGACTTCCTGTAGAAGGTGAGATTTGAAGGTCAGTCTTGAAAGAAGTCATGGCAACAAGGAATCCCAAATGAGGAGGGAAAGCATTGCAGATCTGAGGATAGATAGTTCAAATGAGTGGAGGGGGAGAGATGGAATATAATGGAGCTGAATTGTAAAGTGTGAACAGTAAGTAAAGCAGAGGAAAACAGGAAAAGTAGGAGTGGTCCAGGTTGGAAAGAGCTTTAAATGCCAAACAAGATTTTATATTTAATCCTGGGTGCAAACTGCAGTTTATTAAGGGGGAGGCAGGGTTTGACATGGTTAAACCTATGATTCAAAAAGGTCACTTTGGTAGTTGAATTGAAGATAGACTGGGCTGGGGATTGGCTTGTGGTGGGACCAGTTAGAAGGATATTGCCATTGGACAAGAATTGAAGAAAATCTTAAAGAGGGTGGTAGCTGGGTGAGGAGAGAGAATGGAACATATTATAATATCATATTCTTTCAGCAAAGATTCCACATTTTTTGGGAATCAACCAAAAAATTTGTCATCTTCCAAAATGTCTACATGTTGAGTCCCACAAATGACTGATCAAAAGCAGTCAGGGAGGTAGGGTAGAAAAAAGATGTGGGAAAGAGAATGGTTTCTGATACTCTTGGTATTTTAATAAAAAAAAACCAAATTACTTTTCATAATGAGAAATCAAATGAAAACATAAACTCTCAGTCCCTTTATCTTCCATATGATTTAGGGCAGAAGGATCAAACACACATAATATACCATGCAATCCACAACACTCCTGAGCATAACTTAACCTGATTAAAATTTAATTGGGAAATACTTAGCAAAATAAAAAAATACCACAAAACATAATGTTACATCTTACAATTGTCAGCCTGTATATTAGTGGTCCCTATTTCTATTTGAGTTTGACACCACTGACTTAAGACATGATGCTTTAGGAATCTAGAGAATTATTAGGTTTATGGAAGGAAGATTTGGTTAAGATAGTCCAAATGTTGTATATGCCACATGGCATTACACTGGGAAATCTGCCAAGTGGTTTGTGCTCTTTCTAGTCATAGAGTTGTCTTTTTACTTCCAAGATTTCCTAAAATTTCACAGTCCACTCACAAGTGCAAAACCAAGCTGAAAAAATGCCTCCCTTCCAAAGGTACTGCACAGCCAGAGGACAGCTTGCCTGGTGTGTAAATCCCCTGTTGTGGTGACTGTCGAATGCTTCCAGAATAAAGAACAAAGTGCAATCAAAGGAGCATTATGCTCCCTGGTATCTGCATGAGCGCTTTCCTCTTCACCTTGATGCTGACATGTGTCAGAACTGAAGTTCCCATTTCCTCTCTGGCTAATAGGGGAGAGTGTCCTGGGGTGGTTGTTTTTTATTTCTCCACCTGTAGTGCTAATATCAGTCCTGTGTTCTGAGAACTTGATTTTTTGTATCCATCTGAAATTCATATGGCACATTAGATCATGATTCATTAGGATTACAAACATACTCATTCATGTAAACATACTTAAGGTTTTTTTTTTCTTCCTTGGAAGGCCACTGAAAAGCTGCATATATGTCCAATGGGGAAAGAAAATGAATTCCTGGATTTCCTGACAGATTAAACACCATGTTGTTTACCAGGGATGATTAAGGGAACCCCTTGATCTTAGGGGCAAGTGACCTTTCCCATCATCTATGGGAGATTGTCCCAGTTAAGATATATGTATCATAATAATGGTCAGATTCTATAATTTTGCACTGATTACAGAGGGCTTTAACATGCATGATTTCATTTGATCCTTACAGCAACTTAATTCAGGAGATACTAGTTATTTCCATTCTGTAGATGAGGACACAGATTCAGAGACTGCCTCAGAACCATAGAGGCAGAAATTGAACCATGGTCCTATAATTGTGAATCTGGTTCATTTTCTATGACAACATGTCTCTTGTAATTGTCTGTGCCATACATATTATCTTTTAATTGTTTACTGTCTTCCATTCTCTATTTCAGTTACAAGTCTTATCTCCTCTATGAGATTAAAACTTCTTAAAGGCAACAAAAATGTTTTTATATTCTGTCTCTATCTTCCCAGAAATGTCTGGCATAGTCCTAGGCTGTGTTTTACAAATAGTTATTGACTGAGTATTTTTATCCAGAAAAATCTTTCCATAAGTCATTGATGAGTTCCAAAATATTATAAATAGTCAATGATACCATAAATATTATATTGCTTGAACTTGGTATCCTATGAATGAGAAGATTTGATCTGAGTGACTTAAGTTGGAAATGAATCACATAGTCAGGTCAGTAGAGAGGAACAAGAATCTTCAGCCATGATCTGAAAGCAGGGGCAACTAAGGGTGGCAAGGTGTTATGAGTGCTGAATGTGGAGTCTAGAAGACTGTAGTTCATTATCAAGTATTTACTACTTATGTGAAGCAAGTCACTTAAACACTATCTAATTCAGTTTCCTGTTTTCTCAAGGGAGGATAATAATAATAATACTTATCTCCCAAGGTTGTTGTGATGATAAAAATGAGATAATATTCATAAAACATTTTGCCACCTTAAATTCTAGTGATTAGTTAATCTAAGGATTAGTTTAATATGTTAAAGAAATAATTTATAGATAAGTAAAGGATTATGTTAAGGGTTGACTCATAGGATTTCTGGGTTGGAAGGGACTTTAGAAATAATGTAGACTATCCTCTACCTGTATCATGAATCCCCTCTGTCTTCTGTCTTGATTTTGGATTCTGGATTCTGCTTGTATATGACCAATGACTTTGGTAAACTGAATTTCTCAGAGATCACAATTTATGGGGAAACAAATAGAAGTTGGTCTCAAGTGATCTTATCTGGTGCTGAACTGGAAGTGAATTTCCCAGTACAGTTCCTAAGCAGTTGATGAGTTCTAGAACTTCCTATTTGCCCTCTCATTTCCTTTGATCTGCTTGGCTCCATTCTGGTACAGAAGGAAAAGTCTTGAGAAAGGAAGTTAGGATTCACTTTTGGACTATTCTGGAGTGAATTTCATATCTGAGACTGTGAAAAAGGAAAAGAACTCCTAAAATGCTCCTTCCTTTCAAATTCAGTAATTGAATTCTTAAAGGTCTAGGGTCCTGGCTGATGAGAAAGATCACCTATGACATGTATTCATCATTCTATGATAATAATGATAGTTAATATTTTTATAGGATTTACTATGTTCCAGGCACCATGCTGAACACTTTACAAATAATATCTCATTTGAGCTTTATAATAATATTTTTGCAAAGTAAGTGCTCTTATTATCCCCATTAATTGTTTTTTAAAAATGTTCTTATTGACACACAATATTATTCAATAAATATCATTTCAATATTATTTCATCATTAGACATAATCCAAAGACAGTTAAACAATCCAATAAAACAAAAATAACATTTAAAAACAATTTAAATTGTTTCTCCTAAGTGTTCTTTACTGAAGACAATCCTACTTCCTTTAGCCAGTTCTCATAGACATAGGAGCATAATATAAACCTGCCACTCCTTATTCTGATCACCTTTGTCTGGTGTTTGCCAGCTTTTCTTGTTAGGGAAACAGGTAACATAAAAACCTCTGTTCTAGATTAAACCTTTCCCAGAATTTTTAGTCTTAATAGTACTGGACAGCAATGCATTGATATCTTCTGATTAGTACTCCTTTCTAGATTTAAAGCTATTTTCATTTCTGTTTCCCCCAGTCTGTGTTTAGTGTTGTGGTTAATAGCTTTGCCTGCCATTTAATGGGTGAGAGGAGGAGACAGGGAAAAAATTCAGAAAGACTCCATTGAAGTGGGATCCAGTGCAGTGTCCAAAAGAAATAGATTTCATTTCGTTTCACTGAAACAAAATTTTCTTTTATTCTCACATACCAAAGAAATATTTAGCAGCAATTCTCCCCAATAATCTTAATGGATTCTAAAAGAGTCTCTTATTAGAAAAACCTTTGCTCCTTCCGCTATTGTTTTTCAGTCATGTTTCAATCTTTGTCTTGAGAAAGATCCTGGAGTTTGCCATTTCCTTCTCCAGCTCATTTTACAGATGAGGAAACTGAGGCGGATTGGGTTAAGTAACTTGCCCTCACAGCTAATAGTATCTGAGGTTAGAGATGACTCCTGACCTTTAATGCTCTATCCACTGTATTAACTGTGTGTCCTTTCATTTAAAGAAAAAGAATGTATGTAGAGGAAAGCATGGTGGATCTTTGCCCAAAGCAGTCATATTTTTTCTAATTCTTCTAAAGTTCTCAGCAACTGGTTGCTGCCAGAGTAAGGATTTTTAGTCCTGTTCAACATAATTCCACTACATTTTCCCCCATCTTTTTCTTTTGTGACTAATATTTCATGTGATTTATCTTTCTATTTCTTAAAAAATACAAAATATATTTGAAGATTGCTACTTAGACATACAGGGGGTATACTGAATGGTGTACTGGGACTAACAGTTTAGTATGAACTCTTGAGAGGCAATAATTTAATTTTCTGTATGAGTCTTACTAGCTTAAAAAAGCAAGAGATACTGAAAATCAGGACTTGATATATTGCTTTGTAGGTTGTTTAGATTTAAGGGAACGAATAAGAAAATGTTAATAATGTAGATTAAATTTAAGAGTATATTTTGGAACAATAAAATACATGTTAAAAATGTATATTGTGGAACAGCTAGATGAAAGAGTGGATAGAGCACTACTTCAGAGTCAGGTAGACCTGAGTTAAAATACTTACTAGTTGTGTGACCCTAAGCAAATCACTTAACTCCAATTGCCTCTCCCCATCTCCCCAAATGCATTATTTAATCTTTTTTTTCCTTCAGAGTGGTTTGTAAAACATTTATAAGAACATCTCTGGCTACCCTCTCTCACAAATATACAGAAGTAAAAGTAGAGAAAGCGAGAACATATAGGGGTCACACATGAGGGGCACATATGTGGGGGGAATAGAGACATCCAGAGCACATATATGAAAAGTAACACATAGCACTAATGCTGGAAGAGACATAAGGAGGGGCAACATGCAAACTGTGACAATACAATATACAAACACAGGATCAATTGCTCTCATTCTCAGAGGGAAGGCATTACCATGAGGAAAAAAGGAGAACAGGTTAATAATGGCTTCTTGCTATTCCCAGGAAGGATTTTTGCTGAAGTTAAAATGGGAAGCCAAGAGGAGGGAGATGTTATTCTTGCACTACATCTTATACTTTACTTGAGACTTTGGGGGTGGTTCTCAATTTGGGAACAATCACCTAGACCACATTAGTGTCTGTGCTCTGTATATTGTCCCTATACCCCATGTGGACTGCCCACAGAGTCTCAAGTAAAGTAGCATCTATGAGATCTAGTACAAGACTATCATCTCCCTCCTCTACCTCCTGGTTTCCCTTTTTAGCTTCAGCTAAAATCCCTTCTTGGAATAGCAAGAAGCCATTCTTCGCCTGTTCTTTTCTCATGGAAGTGTCTTCCCTCTGAAAAATGACAGCAGATGATCCTGTATTTGTATATTGTATTGACACAATTTGTATGTTTCCTCTCCCATTGTCCTTAGCAGCAGATGATAAAAAGGATAGGATTGGAACCTGGAGTCAGGAAGTCTCATCTTCCTGAATATAGCTACACTTAGCTTTGTGACTCTGAGCATGTCATTTCAGATTCCTTAGATGAATTGGAGAAGGAAGTGACAAACCATTCTAGTTTCTTTGCCAAGAAAACCCCAAATTGAGTCACAAAGAAGCAGACACAACTGAATAACAACTTTGCCATTAGATTGTGAACTCCTTGAGGGCAGGGACTATTGTTACCTTTCTTTGTATCCCTAGGATTTAGCATAGTATAGAACAAAGAATTTAATTTACTGCTTATTGACTTGTTAACTTTGTAACAAAGAACCTTGTTTAGAAGCACTTGTATCTTTGATGGTAAATTATTTTGGAAATTTGTATTTGCTTCTATTCTAACATATATCTTTAGGATTTTTCTGAAGCAAGTGACTAACCATTTTTCATTATCCCATGTTCTGAATCCTCTTTTTTCTTATGTAGGTCAGAATCTTAGGTTTTTGGATAATGAGAGATAGTCTGGTGTTCTGTGTCCTTGGAAGAGTGGAGATTTTTGTTAAGATTTCTATATATCTGTATTTCTCTATGAGTTTGGAAGAATTCATAGAGGAGCCCTGAAGGGGTCAATTTACTTAGAAAACTCTGATAAGAGGTGACTTGAATTTAATCAGAACATTTATATTTGGGCTCTTCTTTTTTCTTCTCCAGATCTAATGTGTAGAAGAGCAATCAGAGAAGGTTTTGTGTCTATCAATGTAATCATGGAAGTGAAGCCAGAAGAATGGCTTGGGGGAGGGGGCTTTATGGATCAATGGGGATTCATTATGGGTAAAGAAATCAAAGAAAGCTCTCTGATTCAGGAGAGGAAGAAAAGGCTTAAATTTTAAATAAGGATATTGCAAAAATATCACAGGTGAATTTCTTTAGAAAAGAAAAGGAAGTGAGTGTTTACGAAGACAGTAAGTTTAAGCAAAGAAGAAAAAGTCACAAGATGGACATCTAAGGATAACTAAAAAGGAGGAAAGAGAAACAGTCACAACATGAATCCAGCATGGAAAAAAGGATGGGCAGAACCTTTATAGGGAGCCTTGCCCACCTCCTGTGAAGGGAAGAATAAGGGGGAAGGGGTTAAGGAGTGACCCACCTGGGTGTGATTGGAATCAAGCATACACTTAGGGAGGCTGAGTCAGACAGGTGGAGGAGGGGGAGGATTCTTATCTTAGTGAATTTACATTTAAGAAAAGGGTTAGGGGTGGCTAGGTGTTGCAATGAATAGAGCATCAGCCCTGGAGTCAGGAGTACCTGAGTTCAAATCTGGCCTCAGACACTTAATAATTACCTAGCTGTGTGGCCTTGGGCAAGCCACTTAACCTCATTGCCTTGCAAAAACCTAAAAAAAAAAAAGTTAAACTGAACAATACAGAGGAAATCAGAGGCACACAGAAAATGCCAGAAAAGCAAAGATACTTGTTCCTTAACCTTCATGAAAGGTAAGACAAATATTTCTTTCTTGGAATTCTTGCATCTTCATCAAATATCTTTTACTGAGGGTGAAGTCAAGATGGTGGAGTGAAGGCAGGAAATCCCAGAAGCTCTCTCCCAGACCACTCCATATGCCTTTAAATTATGACTCTAACCAAATTCTAGAGTCCACAGAAAGTCTGAGTGAAACAATTTTCCAGCCCAAGAAAACTTGGAAGATCTGTGGGAAGGGTCTGTTCCACCATGGTTGGAAAAGGCCACAGTACAGCTCGAGGCCATGTAGGCCCCTGGAGCAAACTAGCTCTAGCCATACAGGAACAGTCTATGGGACCCCTGAGTCTATGGCACTGGGAGTAGTTTTCAGACCTCTCAACCCAGGGATCACTTAGGATAACTTGGAAAGTTGTCTCTGCCACACAAGAGTGAATGGGAGCCTGGGCCAACACAGGTCTCCATGCAGCCCCGGCCCTAAGAACCAAAAGCAGACCTGTGGAGTCTCCCAGCAGCTACTTCCAGAGAGTTTAGCTCACAGAAGGTAAGGGGATGGGGGATGACAGCAGAGGTCTCTTTGCTATGCCTTGGGCAGGATTTTGTTGCTTTAACCATACTTAGATCGCGGGCCAGTGTGGACCCCAGTTTCAGGAAAAGGAACTTTACTGGCATAATGGAGCAGGGACCTTCCTCATAGTTCCAGGGCAAAAGGAAATGCTTGTGGTCATCCACTGACCAGAGCACAGGTCAGGAGAGTAGACAGAGACTCTCATAAGACCGTGAAGGAACTGAGTTCCCTTGGTGAGGAGTCCCTGAAAATAGCTGCAAAAACCCTCAAAAACTTAGGACAGTGCATCCTCCACCTTGGAAGTAGAACACCACTTTAACAAAGAGCTAAAATCAAGTCATAGACTTGGGAAAAGAATAAACAACAGAATGGGGTGGTTAGGTGGCGCAGTAGATAAAGCACCGGCCCTGGAGTCAGGAGTACCTGGGTTCAAATCTGGTCTCAGATACTTAATAATTACCTAGCTGTGTGGCCTTGGGCAAGCCACTTAACCCCATTTGCCTTGCAAAAAAAAAACCCTAAAAAAGATATAAACAACAGAAGAGAAAGAATCTGACCATAGATAATTACTTTGGTCCCATGGAGGATCAAAATATCACTCAGAAGATAATAAAGTCAAAGTCTTCAAGGAAAGTAGTAATTGGTCTCAGGTTATGGAAGATCTCAAAGAAGATTTTGAAAATGAAGTAAGGGAGGGGAAGAGAAATGAGAGCAATGCAGGAAAATCATGAAAATTGAATCACCAACTTGGTGAAGGAGATCTAAAAATATATTGAAGAAAATAACATTTTAAAAACCAGTTTAGGTCAAATGGAAAAAGCAGTCCAAAAGATCAGTGAGAAGAAAAATGCCTTAAAAAGCAGAACTGGCCAGATGGAAAACAAGATATATAAAAGTTCTCTGAAGAAAAATGTAGAATGGAACTAAGGGAAGTTGAGGACTTTATGAGGAATCAAGAAACAATAAAACAAAACCAAAAGAATGAAAAACTAGAAGAAAATATGAACTGTTATTGGAAAAGCAAATGACCTGGAAAACAAATCCAGGAGAAATAATTTTATAAATTATTGGTCTACCTGAAAGTCATGACTTCATTTTTAGTGGAAATTCTCCAGTAAAACTGCCATAATATCCTAGAAGTAGAGGGTAAACTAGAAATTGAGAGAATCTACCAATCAACTGCTGAAAGAGGTCCCAAAATTTCTAGGAATATTGTAGCCAAATTCCAGAACTCCAAAGTCATGGAGAAAATATTACAAGTAGCAAGAAAGAAACAATTCAATTACCATGGCACTACAGTCAGAATTACACAAGATTTAGCAGTTTTTATATTAAGGGCTAGGGTTTGGAATATGAAATTCCTGAAGGAAAAAGAGCTTGGATTACAACCAAGAATCAACCATCAAGCAAATTTGAACATCCTCTTTCAGGGGAAAAAGATGGATTTTCAATGAAACAGGGGACTTTCAAACTTTCCTTTTGAAACAACCAGAGCCTAATAGAAAGTTTGATCTTCAAAGTACAGTACTCAGGTGAATCATGACAGGAAGGGCAGATTATGAGGGATTTAGTGATGTTGAACTACTATGTTCCTGCATGGGAAGATGATGCTGATAACTCATATGAACTTTCTCATTTACCAGAGCAGTTAGAAGGAGCGTATATAGACAAAGCACAGGAGGGAACTGAATATGAAGGTATAATATATTATAAGAATGGAATTAATGGGTAAGAAAGGAATGTACTGGGAGAAAGGGAAAGGAGAGGTAGAATGGGCTAACATATTTCACATAAAAGAGGTAAGAAAAAACTTTTGTAATGGAGTGGAAGGGGGGGAAGGTGAGGGGGAATGTGTGAGCCTTCATTCTCTTCTGAAGTGGTTCAGAGAGGAAATAACATACACACTTAATTGGGCATAGAAATCTATCTTACCCTAAAGGAAAAAGGAAAGGGAAGGAATGGAAGAGGGCAGGGGGCGGGGAGGGGAGTGTAGGTGATAAAGGAGAGGGAAGATGGTGGGAGAGGAGAGTCAGTTACAACACACTTTTGAGGAGGGACAGTGTGAAAGGAGAGAGAATAGAATAAATGGGGATGAGGAGGAAAGGGATGGAGGGAAATACTAGCAAACAATAGCTACTGTGGGAAAAAAATACTGAAGCAACTTTGATGAACTTATGATAACGAATCATCCCAAAGACAGAACTGATGGTATCTAAATATATACTTGAAGTACACTTTTTTCCCCCAATCACTTTATTTTTCTTGAGGTTTCTCTATCATTGTGGGGGGGGGGGGAGGGAATTATGCTTACTTACTTTTACAGGAAGACTAATTCAGTAATGAGAAAAACAAATAAACAAACTGGAAAAAATCTGTCATTACTGGCTAGACTTGGACAGAGATACTTGACATTTTAATTTTTTTTCCATTTTGGTGGTTCAGATATGACCAGGCTTCAAGAATGTTTATTCAGGCATAGCCTAGGAAGGTGGGAGGCATTATTCATTTTCTGTCTTCTCCATCAAGACAATAAAAGACATCTAAGGACTGGAAAACCAAGATGCCAAAGTCATGAAACTGGTTGTGACAATCAATTGGTGTGTGGAATTAATTATCTAGTAAATCTCTCAATGAAATAATCCTGAGCTATGAGGGGATTTATTGACCAGTTTCTCACTGTTGTCATCTTCATCAAGAAAGTGGGAGGATCAATATGCTTCACTTAGAGTCTTCCTCTAGACCTCTTGACATCATTTGGCTACATCCCTTTTGTCATCCTTTTACCCTGTTATGCAATCTGCACAATGTAAGCTTCTTGAGGACCAGGGAAGTTGTCTTTGTATTCTCAACTCCTAGCAGAGTGGCTATCACAGAACAATTACTTAGTACATGCTTGTTTGAAGGAATGAAAACAAATGGTGATTAATAAATTACCATTCACTAATTAAGTGTAGGGGGAAGGGGGAAGAGAAACTTAAATATGATTTTAAAAAATAAATGTGTAAGAAAGCAAGTAACAGCCAAATACATAATTCCTAAGTGAATAAAATATTAGTGACTAGGTCTTTAGCACTAAAAATGCCAGATGCACAGTGCTTGAAGTTATATTTTTAGCAAATCTGGTGTCTGTCCAGATTGGCCATTGGAAAGTACAAATTATATAAAACAGTGTACCAATATTTAAATTCCCAGCATCTGGGCTTCTGTGTACTCCCTTATGAATGCAGCTGATGCCAATGCAGAAGACACTAATCCATAGAAAACTTTCAATAGCTTAAGTCTTAGCAGGAAATCAGGGGGAGTTAGGGTGAGGTCAGCCCAAGTGCTCCATAGAGAAAAGTGAGTCTGAAGGAGGTTAAGTAACCTGCCTATGGCTAAATAATTAATTTTCGGTGCTGGGATTTGAACATGGATCTCTCCTTCCACCTTATCACACTGCTTTTTATACCTATTCAGTTCAACAACTCAAAACACAATTGTTGATTAAATTGTTTCTAACATCTCATTCTTCAGGGTTGTTCTCATATCCTTAGAAATGCATATGTTGTAGAAATATAACCTCCCTACCCCTTCAACTTGCATTAGAGACAAAGGGACATGCTGTTGTAGGGAATCCCTGCCAGGAATGGAGAATTCCAGTAAGCTCCCCAGAGTTTCTTCTACTGCTATTCTGTGGACTGTCTATTTAGCAACCCCTCAGTGATGGGCTTAGGGCCAAAGGGATTGTATTCTTCAGTCCATAGTTTTTCACTGGCCTTTGCCAGTTTTCTGACATATTCATCAGGTTAAACCATTACTAGTTAGAAGTCATGCAAATGGGACTAATGACCAATGAAAACAGACTTTGAGAAAACAGTGAAGGAAGGGAAATTCAGAATGGGGAAAAAAGCTATGGTAAATGCATTTTATGTTTTCTATGCTTCATGCTATTTTTAGAAAAGCTAGAGTTGATCCAGTCCAATTGTGGACATTTTTTTCAAAACGAGTTTATTAGTGTTGGGGCCTCTCCCCAGTAATACAGCCTGAATGTATTCAAATAGATATTTGCATATCTTCTGTCTCCAGATTCATAGTATATAATTTCTAGGAGGAAGCAAGGGTAATATCAATGACATTGAAATGAATTTGGTCTAATCTGGTACTTCTTTTCCCCCAAATTAACTTCTTGCCTTTTTCATTTACAGGTGCTGGTTCATTATGGTATGATTTTGGCTAGGTCATTATAGTTTTCTTATTTCTAAAATGAGTTTGGATTGGATTATCTATGAAATTCCTATCAGATTGATATTCTGAGATGACTTCTACTTTAAAATTTTTTTGTTTTTAATGTTTGGACAATAATTTGACTTTCTTCTTATCCTGTGTATACTAGTCAACCCAAATAATTATATCAGATATCTAGGCAACATAGAATATAGAGGGTTAGACAGAGAGTCTGGAAGATTGAGTTCAAATCCTTCTTCATTTACTTTTGCTGTGACTATGAGTTGAGTCATAAACATAGACAAACTCAATTTTCTCATTTATTTCAAAGAGTTGTATGAAGCAAATGAAATGACATGCACCATGCTTTGCCAATCTTTAAACACTGTATAAACACTACTTTTTTTCTGTTGCCCCACTGTGATACTTGATATGGAAATAGAAGTGACCCTGGATATTTGATGGCTATGCCTGCCGAGCATAAGCTGTAGCCTGTCCAACCAAGCTAATAATACCTAGCACATCATCAGATGATCATAGATTAATTGCTTAGAAATTCTTGTCATTTAGAGCTGGAGATAAGCTTTTGTTTGTCCCTTGAGGAACTCAAGCTTAATTGAAGAAACGCCTTATGAGAAGACTGACTACTAGGTAATGAATTTCTTTGACCAAAACAAGTCATGAAGACTGAAATCCTGTTGGTAAGTTATTATATTTCATTATTGAAAAAGACCAATATTACATCACTATGTTAGAGACAAGTTACAGTGTGTTTGACTGTTGATGATCAGACCAATACAAGCTTGGATTGCTCTATGACAGGTCTAGCACAAATAGTTCATGTGACTTCTCAGAGAGGCTGTATTACTGGGGAGAGGCCCCAACACTAATAAACTCGTTCAAATTTAGAACATAACCTTTTTATGAGTAGGGAATTTTTCCATTTTTTAATATATCTTTTCCAGTGCTAGTACAGTGTCTAATACAGAGTAGGTATTTAGCTCATGGTTTTTGGTTCATTGGTTGATTTAGTAATATGTAGCATTGAAACATTGGTTAATTTTGTTTGCTGAATAGTGATTCCCTGCCCCACCTTCCCTTATTTTCCATCTTTTCTTTTATTGGCATATAACCTTACAAGAGTGAAAAATTTACTGTTTCAAAACAACTGTTACTTTTTCTGTTACATGTACCCTACTCATATACTTGTTTCTGAAGAGTACCTGTTTTTCCTATTCAGGTCAATTAATGGAGCATACCTAGTTTATTGTGCTTTACAAAATAGTCCTATTTATTGCAAGGAAGGCATACCTTTGTTGGACCTGTGTGCTTAATTTACAAGATCATAGATTTAGAGGTGGAAATGACCTTAGAGGTCATTTAATTTTAGGTTTTTGTTTTATGGATGAGAAAAAGGAAGTTTAAATGACTTGCCCAGGGTCAGACAGGTTGAATAGTGGGAGAGTTGGTAATTTATACCTAATCTTCTGACTCAAATTCCAGGGTAGTTTCTACTCTGACAAAATCATATAAGTCTGGGAGGTTCTAGTTTTTAAGGACCTTACTGTGGATCTTGTCATTTGTTTAGTTGGTCTAGCTATTCAGATTTCTAACATTTCAAAATTATTTATAATCACAATGAATAACTTTTGTCTCGACTTTAGAATTTCTCCTATTTCTTGACCAAAGTATAGTTTGGGAATTTAAGAGGTTTTAAAAAATCTTGCTCAAAATTTCCATAATTCAAAGAAAATATACCATATCCATAATTTTCATTGATCATCATTAGACTTTACTTTGAAATAAGTTGGTTTTAATAACTGACACATAGCACTCTGGGGTTTGCAAAACTCTTATCTAAGTTATCTCATTTTATCCTTACAACAAATCTGTGAGGTGAGTGCTACTGATACCATTATTCTCATTTCACACATGAGGAAATTGAACCCCTAAGAGAAAAAAATAGCTTGTCTAATGTAGAAGGGATTATCATAGGATTCAAACCCAGATCTTCCTGACTACAAATCTAGCTTTCTATCCATTATTCCATGAGTTGAATGATTCTTTTGGCCACATCCATTATATAATTTAAGTCATTTTTCTTTTCAACAAAGTCTTGTGAAGAACTTCAACCTTTGGTTGAATCCTGAAAGCCTGAAAAGTCTTTTTTTGTAGCTTATTCTTCACGCTCAGACTTAACTTTATTTTTTTAGAATAGGAGGTGTTCTGATACTGACCCCTCTAGCAATTATTCAAGTAAAAGAGTCCACTGTGAAAAGGCAGAAGTAAGAGGTCCACTGTTAGTAGCCACCAAACAAAGCCAAACAAAACCAAACATCAAAGGAACAGAACTATTCTACTACTGTGCTATGTACCCTGTGGGCAGTCAATAAATGTTGATTGATTGTTGACTGTATAGAAAAAAGTCTTGGGGAAAAATACTGTGAGAGGAACCAAAGAGAATAGCCCTGAATATTGCAAAGGGTATCCCTGACAGTAGGGAAATTTCTTAATAGAGGGCACATGTTGATGGAATCCTCCCACTTTAGCTTTTTCAGGAAGCATTTTGTATGTTTGCCACTTTAGGAAAGAGGGAAGAGCACCTGATCAGAATTCAGTAGATATATATATTTAGTCCTGGTTTTGCCATGTTTTAGCCCAGTGACCTTGTTTCAGATTCATGCTTGCTCTGAACTTGTTTTTCACTTAGAAAATAGTGATAAGCCTTGCTACCTCATATAATTCCTGAAAATTTTCAGAGAATAAATGAGATGCTATGCAATCAAATCCTCTTTGTCTCATCTTTTTAAAAAAAAGATTTAATCTTTTGCTGTCTTAAATATATTTCTTTCATTGAAAAGAGGCATTAATATATAGTTTTTGAATATAAAATTAGTCATTTTTATTTCTTTTCACAATTAAATTGAATTCTCCCCCTTTAAAGTAATTTTATTTTGGTTTTTCCAAGACAATGAGGTTAAGTGAATTGCCCAAGGTCACACCACTAGGTGAGTATTAAATGTCTGAGGCTGGATTTGAACTTAGGTCCTCCTGACTCCAGGTCCAGTGCCCTACCACTGCACTACCTAACTGCCAATTATAAATTCATTTTTAAAAGTTTAATTGATATCTTTCAATTTTTCATCAATCACTTCCATTTCTTGACAGTGATTTTTATT